>NC_137985.1:3850700-3874200 GCF_963924665.1 Micromys minutus | reverse complement strand
CCAGGAGGAAAATAATGGCAGGCACACCCATAGCTCTTGAACACCATCTCATTGGTGAATGAGTGCTGTATTAAGGAAGCAGCAATTACCTTTCATCATGCCTAAGCAATTAAAGCACCAGTGGTTTAAAAACTGTAAAGAAATACTGAGAGTAATTAATATATTAGGGGACTTTTTTTTCTTGAACAGTAGTTAATTTGGGTCTGAAATATTTCTGTATAAAAGTGTACAAGTTCAATACTTGTTTTTAATACCACAGTTTGTTTGTTTGTTTGTTTCTTTCTTTCTTTCTTAATTTCTTTCTTTCTTACTGAGAGAGAGAGAGAGAGAGAGAGAGAGAGAGAGAGAGAGAGAGACAGACAGACAGACAGACAGATAGACTGACTGACTAGATGTGGTTTGTGTATGTGAGTACAGGTGCCTACAGAAGCCAGAAGAGGAAGTAAGATGGCTGGAGTTACAGGTGATTGTGAGTCACCCGATGTGGTTGCTTGGAACCAAAATCAGGTCCTCTGGGAGAGCAGCAAGAGCTCTGAACTGAACTATCTCTTCTTCAGCCCCATAACTTGCATATTTATTGAAATAGGGTTTCTATGTTTAGCCCTGGCTGTCCTGGAACTCACTCTTTAGCCCAGGCTGGCCTGGAATTCAGATATCTGCCTCCCAAATGCTAGAATTAAAGGTGTGGGATTAAAGATGGCTCAGCAGTTGAGAGCACTGACTGCTCTTCCAGAGGTCATGAGTTCAATTCCCAGCAACCACATGGTAGCTCACAACAATCTGTAATGGAATCTGATGTCCTCTTCTAGTGTGTCTGAAGACAGTGATATTGTGTGTGTGTGTGTGTGTGTCTGTGTCTGTATGTGTGTGTGTGTAATCTTTTAAAGGTGTGCACCAGTTGCTGTTCTTTAGATAAAATGTTTTCCTTTACCTTTAATTTTGATGTACTTTCTTACCTTTATTTTTTTATAATTATAAAGAAAAGCATGCCCACATCAAATAAAAATAAATAAAATATGAAATAAAAAGAAAGTGAATATTGGTAAAATACTCTTAAGTATATAAAATCGCACAGAATTCTGAAATATATCATTTACAACAAAAAAGGCAGAAGAGTCACTGGATTGAATTATCCAGTAATGTGAGGCTAGACAATATGACCACATGCTGTTGTATAGTCACATGATCCAACTTATTGGAATTATGAAATTCTCAGCCCTTATGGCTTATTAGACATAGGCACATTTATTTCTTTTTTTTCCCAGATTTATCTATTTAATTTTTATGATTCATTTGACTTTTTGTCAATCATTGTTGAATAGTAGGGCCAAGAGAAGAACCATCAGTTAGAGAGAAGGTTCAATGAAAACAAGACTTCAGTCTTTCTTAGAAGGGAGAACAAAACAACCACAGGAGGAAATACAAGGTCAAATAGAGGAACAGGGATTGAAAAAAGATCATTCAGAAGCGCTCTCACCTGGGGATCCACCCCATATGCAGCCACTATATCCAAGTACTATTGCTGATGCCAAGAAGTATTTACTGACAGGAACCAGATAAAGATATCTCCTCAGGGGCTCTGCCATATTCATACAGATATAGCTGAACATGCTTGCAAGTAACCATCAGACTGAACACAGGAACCCCAAATGAAGGTGCTAAAGAAAGGACTGAAGGAGCTGAAATGGGTTGCAACCTCATGGGAAGAACAACCAAACAAACCCTCCATGACTCCCATGAACTAAAACACCAACCACTGAGCACACATTGAGAGACCTATGGCTCCAGTTGCATATGTAGCTGAAGACAGCAGTGTCTGGCATCAATGGGAGAAGAGGCCTTTGGTTCAGGGAGGACATATTTTTCCAATATAGAGGAAAGCCAAGGCAATGGAGTGGAGAGGTTGATTAGGAGCAAGTGCACCTTTGTGAAGACAAATGAAGGGGAAGGGGGAGGGGAATGGGAGCAGAGTGAGGGAAGGGATAACATTTCAAATGTAAATACAGAGAGTATCTAATAAAAAATTAGGGCAGTGGGAAAAACATGGCTTGTTGTTTTGTCTTTTATTAACTTGGTTCTTTGTCAAAGTAGAGAATGCTATTGACAGAAGATCACTGCTTTACATAGCCAAACTGTCTCTAACATTTGGAAAATCAAACTAGATGCTGAAAATCCCATATAAGGTTGATTTTGCTAGGTCTCACACCTAGCCTCATGGGTGGCCAGACTAAAGGGTTGACTTATATGTATGAAGAAAAAGCCAGTGTGTGTGTGGGGGGGGGATTAGTATCACAAAGGTCTTCACTAACTGAGAACTGTGGCAAGCAAACAAGAGAATGTTTAATGGAGCCTAGAGGCCAAGGAATAAGGTTAGAAGCAACAGTGATATGTGGTAGAGAAGAGGACAGACAAAGGGCAGGACTGGACTTGTTTGCAATCACTCAAAGTACCTCTCTAGAGGAGCAATGACCCTTGTACTGACATCAACTTAGACTGAGCATAATTAAGGTTCTAAGTTAACCCTATAGTGTTCTAGGTACTAAAAAGGTATCCCTGGCTGTTCTGTAAGCATTTAATTCCTGGCTCCAGGTCACCAAGATGCCAATGTAAGGGACAGCTGCAAGAGACAGAGCAGTCCTAGGACTGAGAGTGCATTCAGGGGCACTGAGGAGCAGCTTTGAAGCTATCAAACAAAGACACTTTATTTAAACCCAAAGATATGAGGTAGAATGTGGATGTCAGAAGATGAAAAGACATTGATTAAAGAGTTCAATCTAGCAGGTAGTGAAGCTCCCTGTTAATAAGATAGTAGTTAAGAGCCTAGCCTGGCCCCTACCCAGCATAAAAGTATAGCCTCCTCCTTAGGCTTAGAGAACATTCACAAGACATGTGAACTTTATACTTGGCTTAGTCAATAATGCTCTCATAAATGACCAATCCCAATAAAGATTACATCAGTCTCCCTCATAAGACTCATAAAAGTTCAGCAAGCAGGGCATCATGAGACATAGGCACATTTCTAATATCAAATTTCTCATTAATTAGGTTTTGGTTTAGAATGTCTGATTTGCATATTAATTGTGTTATTTCACCTTTTTGTTTATTAATATTTTATTCAAATTTACTGAATATTATCTGCATTTACACTTCAAAAATTATACTCTTCCCCCCCCCCCACTACTCTCAGTCCTCCATCTTAACCTGCTTCCATGAAGGTGCTCCCTCTCCTAATTACCCTCTTGATCTCAGTGCCTTGGCAGGTTGATGATGTTATTTTTCCTATGAGGTTGCAAACCTTTCAGCTCTTTCTGTCCTTTCTCTAGCTTTTTAATTGGTGTCCCTGTGTACAGTCTGATGGGTAGCTGCAAGCATCCTCATCTATATATTTGACTCTGGAAGAATCTCTCAGGAGACATCCATTTCTGTTTCCTGTCAGTAAACACTTCTTGGCACCAGCAATACTGCATGGGTTTGCTGGGTGCATATGGGTGGTTCTCTCAGTAGGTAAATCTCAGTAGATGTTTTCTTCAATCCCTGCTCCTCTATTTGATCTTGTTTTTCATCCCTTGACTGTTTTATTCTCCATTCTAAGAAGGACTGATGCATCCACGTTCTGGGACTTCTTCTTTTTGAGTTTCATAATTTTTGTGGATAATTTCTTGGGTATTCTGAGCTTTTTGGGCTAGTTTCTGCTTAGGAGAGAGTACATAAGATAAGTGCTCTTTTGTGACAGGATTACATCACTGAGGACAATAGCTTCAAGATCCATATATTTGTCTAGAATTTCTTGAACTTATTGTTTTAAATAGTTGAGATGTAATCTATTGTATACTAAAGTTTCTGTATTCATACGTCTGTTAAAAGATATCTGGGATTTTTCAACTTCTCATTAGTATACTTAAGGCTGCTATGAACATATTTGAGCATGCATCCTTGTTTGATGTTGAAGCTACTTTTGGGTATATGCCCAAAAGTAGTATAGCTGGGTACTTGGGTAGTACTATGTACAACTTTATGAGGAACAGCTAGACTCATTTGCAGAGTGGTTGTACCAATTTAGAAACCCACTAACTTCGGAAATGAGTTCCTCTTTCTCCACATTCTCACCAGCATCTGTTGTCACCTGAGGTTTTTATATTTTAGCCAGTCTGGTGTATGTGATGTGGAATCTTAGGATTGTGTTGATTTGCATTTACCTGATAACTAGGGATGTTTAGCATTTCTTTAGTTGCTTCTCACCAATTCAATATTTTCAGTTGATAAGTCCTTATTTAGCTCTGTACTCCTAATTTCAATAGAATTATTTGATTCTCTTGAGTGTAACTTCTTGAGTACTTTGTATATATTTGGTACTAGCCTTCCTAGCCAAATTTTGGTGATTTCAAGGCCCTCCAGATCAGTATTTTTTGTATGTTATGAAGAACTTTATGGCCAACCCACCAAAATGTTGTCTTAGGGAAGTGCTTGTGATCCTCAAAACAGAAATGAGCAAATATAATACAACTCACTGCAGCGTCTTTTTACCATTCTAGCAAGCCTTGGTCCCTCCACTGCCACAGTGCACCACCACCCTGTGGGAAGATTTTGATGGTGTTTGGTCCTGAATGTCTATCAGGGCAAAGCTGTATAGTAAGCAAAAAACAGGGAGTATGTGTGCAAGCACCTAATTGGAAAGTAACTGTGGCCTTTAATATAATTCATTGGTATTGGGATGATACCAATCAAAACGGGTCATAACATTAACTTGATTCCTGCTCTCCTACTCCTTAAGCAGGGGGCAGGCTTATAACCTGGGCTACAGTTTTGATTTGTGAATAACCTGGAAGCAGTGGTCTTATTGAGAGTGTAATACTTTAAATGCTGGTGGTGATGAGAATTAGCCTAGAGACTATAGCTATGTAACACCCTCTTAGTTTATCTGAAATTACATTACATCAGGTTCACTAAAATGGACTCTGAAATTGAAAATTTTGGCATCTCAATTCAAAGTCTCAAATAAGCACACCTGAATCAGAGGACGGAAGTGAGGTAAGGAATCGGTCAGATCTGGTAAGGATGGATTGTCATTCTTCTGGCAATCATGGCCAACCAATGGATGGTAACACTTCTAAAAAATCTTTTATCGTGGAGGATTGATTTAGCTTTTATGGTGTTTTTAGTTTTCCATAGGGAGAATTGTTCCTTAAGGATCTTTAAGAATTCGGTTGGGATTTAATGGGTTTTGCATTGAATCAGTAGAACATTGTTGGTAAGATAGCATTTTGTACTGCATTAATCCTCTTAATGCAGGAGCATATGTGACCTGTGCATTTTCTAGTGGCTTCTTCAATTTATTTCTTCAGATACTTGACTTTTTCATACAGGTAGTTTGCTTGCTCAGATAGTTACACCTATAAATATATAGCTTTACTCTTTGGTAAGGTATTGTTTTCATAATTTCCTTCTTAGCCTATTTATTTTTTATGATAAAAAGGGCCTTTGAATTATTTGAATTAACTTTTTTTCTAGACACATTGTTGAAGATCTTTATCATCTGCAGCAGTTCTGTCGTTAGAAATACTAGGATCAGTTCCCAGAGATAAAGGACTGGTGATAAGGAGATCTGAGTGGCCAGGGGGCAGAGAGATCTCTGCCGAGTGTGCCCGGAAAGCACGCCCCTGCTCTACCTGATCCAGGAACCCAGCATTCCCGCCCGGTGGCTTTGGGGCCAAGAACAGGGCTCTGACCATCTTATTTCTGGACCAGCAGAGATCCAGGGACACAGACCTGTTACAAGAGAAAGGCGAGAACATATCACTGACAATGAGATGGCAAGAGGAAAGCAAAAGAGCATATCCCAAGGAAACCAAGACAACCTGGCAACACCAGTACCAAGCTCTCCCAACACAGCAAACAGCAGAATTCCAAACACAAAAGAAGACGCAGAACTAAAATCATACCTCAAGATAATGATAGAGATCCTTAAACAAGAACAGGGAGAAAAGCAAAAAGTATCAGAAGCTTTTAAAGAGGAAACAAGAAAAACACTCAAAGAACTCAACGAACTAGAAGAAAACAGAACCAAAGAAATGAAGGAATGGAAGAAGGAATTTAAAACGGAAAATGACAATATAAACAAAACACTAAAAGAGATAATCCTAGAGGTAGAACACCTAAAAAAGAAATCAGGAGTCACAGATGCAAGCATTTCCAATAGACTACAAGAGATGGAAGAAAGAATCTCCGGGGCTGAAGACAACTTTGAAAACATAGACAAATTAGAAAAGATGCAAAAACCAAAATGCTTCTAACCCAAAATGTCCAGAAGGTCCAAGACACAATGAGAAGACCAAACGTAAGTATAATAAAAATAGAAGAAAGAGAAGAATATCAACTAAGAGGCACAGTAAATATCTTCAACAAAATTGTAGAAGAAAACTTCCCTACTCTTAAGAATGAGATGACCACGAGCATAAAAGAAGCCTTCAGAAATCCAAATACGTTGGACCAGAAAAGAAATTCCTCCTGACACATAATAGTCAAAACACCAAGTGCCCAAAGCAAAGAAAGAATACTAAAAGAAGTAAGGAAAAAAGATCAGGTAACATATAAAGGCAGACCAATCAGAATCACATCCGATTTCTCAACAGAGACTATGAAAGCTAGAAGAGCCTGGAATGACATCTTGCAGACCCTAAGAGAGCACAAGTGCCAACCCAAGCTGATATACCCAGCAAAACTATCAATCACCATAGATGGAGAGATAAAGATATTTCAAGACAAATCTAAATTTACACAATATCTGACTACAAACCCAGCACTACAACAAATTATAGGTGGAAAACCCAATACAATGAGGGGCACTACATCCTAGTAAAAACCAGAAAACCCCTAAGCAAGAAAACCAAAAGAAGAAAGAGACACAGACACAACTCTTTCTACAAAAGCAATAATAGCAGGAAACAGAAACCACTATTCCTTGGTATATACTAACATAAATGGTCTCAACTCCCCAATAAAGAGACATAGGCTATCAGACTGGATACATAAAAAAAAAATCCAGCATTTTGCTGCATACAGGAAACTCATCTCAGAGACAAAGACAGACACTATCTCAGAATAAAAGTTGGGAAAAAAACTTCCAAGCATGCAGCCCCAAGAAGCAATCTGGAGTGGCTATTCTAATATCAAATAAAGTAAATTTCCAACCAAAAGATATCAAAAATATAAAGAAGGACACTTTTTACTCATTAAAGGGAAAATAGGTCAAGAGGAAGTCTCAATCCTTAGCATATATATTCCAAATACAAAAGCACCCACATTCATACAAGAAACCGTAATAAAGCTCAAAAAATACATTTCACCCCACACAATAATAGTGGGAGACTTTAATACCCCACTCTCTCCAGTGGACAGATCATGGAAACAGTAACTGAACAAAGACACTCTAAAACTAGCAGAGACTATGAACCAACTGGAATTAATAGATATCTACAGAACATATCATCCTTAAGTAAAAAAATACACCTTCTCAGTACCCCATGGCACCTTCTCGAAAATTGACCACATAATTGGACACAGAATGAGCCTCAATCCATATAAGAAGATAGAAATACTCCCATGCATCCTCTCAGATCACCGTGGTCTAAGGCTGGTCTTTAACAACAACAAAGACAACAAAAAGTCCACATACACATGGAAACTAAACAATTCTCTGTTAAAACATAGCAGGGTCAAAGAAGAAATAAAGAAAGAAATTAAGGATTTTTTTAGAATCAATGAAAACGAAAACACAACATACCCAAATCTATGGAATGCAATGAAAGCAGTACTGAGAGGAAAACTCATAGCCCTGAGTGCTTCCAAAAAGAAACTGGAGAGAGCACACATCAGCAACTCAACAGCACAGCTGAAAATTCTAGAAGAAAAGGAAGAAGGTACACGCAAGAGGAGTAGATGGCAAGAAATAATCAAACTTGGGCAGAAATAGACCAAATAGAAATAAAAAGAACCATTGAATGAATCAACAAAACTAAGAGCTGGTTCTTTGAGTAAATCAAGAAAATTGATAAACCCCTAGCCAGACTAATTAGAGGGCAAAGAGAGAGTATCCAAATTAACAAAATCAGAAAGGAAAGTGGAGAAATATCAACTGAAACTGGGGAAATTCAAAAAATCATAAGATCCTACTACAAAAGCCTATACTCCACAAAATTGGAGAATCTGGAGGAAATGGATAAATTCCTAGACAGATACAAGATCCTAAATTTAAACCAGGACCAGGTAAACCATCTAAATAATCCCATAACACATAAAGAGATAGAAGAAGTAATCAAAAGCCTCCCAACCAAAAAAAAAAAAAAAAAAAAAACCCCAAGTCCAGATCTGTTACATGCAGAATTTTATTAGACATTTATTGTAGACATAACACCAATACTCTCCAAACTATTCCACAAGATAGAATCATATGGAAAAATACCTAACTCATTTTTAGAGGCTACAATAACCATCTTACCTAAACCACACAAAGACCCTAAAACGAAAGAGAACTTCAGACCTATCTCACTTATGAACATTGACGCAAAAATACTCAACAAAATCCTTGAAAACTGAATCTAAGAATATATCAAAACGATCATTCACCATGACCAAGTAGGTTTTATCCCTGGGATGAAGGGATGGTTTAATATAAGGAAATCCATCATTGTAATCCAACATATAAAAAAACTCAGAGAACAAAATCACATGGTCATCTCACGAGAGGCTGTCAAAGCCTTTGACAAAATTCAACACCCCTTCATGTTAAAAGTCTTGGAAAGAACAGGAATCCAAGGTCCATACTTAAACATAATATAAGCAATATACAGCAAACCAGCAGCCAGCATCAAACTTAACGGTGGGAAACTTGAAGCAATCTCACTAAAATCAGGGAATTGACAAGGCTGCTCAATCTCCCCCTACCTATTTAACACAGTCTGGAATCCTGATTGGAGCAATTAGACAGCCAAAGGAGATCAACGGGATATAAATCGGAAATGGAGAAGGGAAAACCTCACTCTTTGCAGAGGACATGAGAGTGTACTTAAGTGACCCCACAAATTCCACCAGAGAACTCCTAGAGCTGATAAACAAGTTCAGCAAAGTGGCTGGATATAAAATTAACACAAACCAATCAGTAGCCTTCTTCTACTCAAAGGACAAACATGTGAAGAAAAAAATTAGGGAAATGATACCCTTCACAATAGTCATAAACAATATAAAATACATTGGTGTGACTCTAACTAAGCAAGTGAAGGACCTGTAGGACAACAACTTTAAACCTCTAAAAAAGGAAATTGTGGAAGATCTCAGAAAATGGAAAGATCTCCCATGCTAATGGATTGGAAAAATCAACATTTTAAAAATGGCCATCCTTTGAAAAGCAATCTAGAGATTCAATGCAATCCTCATCAAAATTCCAACCCAGTTCTTCATAGAGTTGAAAAGATCAATGTGCAATTTCATCTGGAATAACAAAAGACATAGTAGAATAGCAAAATCCATCCTCAACAACAAGAAAACATCTGCAGGAATCACTATCCCTGACCTCAAGCTATATTACAATGCAATTGTGCTCAAAACTGCATGGTACTGGTACAGAAATAGGCACGAGGATCAATGGAATAGAATAGAAGAACCAGAAATGTGTCCGCACGTATATGGTAACCTGATTTTTGACAAAGGAGATGTAAACATTCAATGGAAAAAGGACAGCCTATTCAACAAATGGTGTTGGTCCAACTGGCACTCAGCATGCAGAAGAATGAAAATAGACCCTTTCTTATCTCCTTGTTCAAAGATCAAGTGAAAATGGAACAAATATCTCCACGTTAAACAAAATACACTGAAACTATTAAATGAGAAAGAAGGGAACACCTTAGAACACATAGGCTCAGGAGAAAATTTTCTGAACAAAATGTGAATGGCTCAAGCTCTAAGGACAAAGATTAACAAATAGGACTTAATGAGATTGCAAAGTTTCTGTAAGGCTAAGGACATTGTCAAGAAAACAAAACGGCAGTCAACAGAATGGGAAAAGATCTTTACCAGCTCCACATCAGATAGAGGCCTAATATCCAAGGTATACAAAGAACTCAAAAAGCTAGACACCAGAGAATCAAACAACCCTATTAAAAATGGGGTACAGAGCTAAACAAAACGTTCTCATTTGAGGAATATGGAATGGCTGGGAAACATCTAAAGAAGTGCTCAACATCCTTAGCCATCAGGGAAATGCAAATCAAAACAACCCTGAGAGTCCAACTCACACCAGTCAGAATGGCCAAGATCCAAAACTCAGATGACAGCAGATGCTGGCGAGGTTGTAGAGAAAGAGGAACACTTCTCCACTGTTGGTGGGGTTTTAAACTGATACAACCACTCTGGAAATCAGTCTGGCGATTCCTCAGAAAATTGGACATAGTACTACCGGAAGATCCAGCTATTCCCCTTTTAGGCATATAACCCAGAGACATCCAATATACAACAAAGATACAAGCACCACAATGTTCATAGCAGCTCTATTTAGAGTAGCCAGAAGCTGGAAAGGTCCCAGATGTCCATTTGCATCTAGAGAATACCTTGCTGAGTGAGATAACCCAGTCACAATAGAACAGACATAATATGCAGTCACTGATAGTGGGATGCTAACCCCAGAGGCTGGGACTGCCCCCAAAACAACTCACAGACTGTTTAAATTTCAAGAAAAAAAGAAAAGAAAACAAACAAACAAACAAACAAACAAAAAAACCCATTATGCTCAATCCTTATACACCAAGAAAACGTTGACTAATTCCGGGTTACATCCTGTTTTACATGTACTTTTTGCTCATTGTAACTAGTAAGACCTTAATGCATAGTATCAAACCTTAAAAAAAAAAGAAAAAGAAAAAAAAGCCAAGCACTGATAAAAATGTATTTGTATACATTTATGCAAAAATGTTTATAATTTTTTCTTTAATCTTTGTTTTTTAAAATAAAGTTTAAAAGAAAAAGAAAAACAATAAAAAGAAATTCTAGGGTTTTTATTTATACTAAACTATCATCTGTGAATAGATATACTGTGTCTTCTTCCTTTCCAACTTGTTACACCTTAATCACTTTATTTCTTTTATAGCTCTAGCTAGAATACAAAATTCTATATTGGATTGATAGGGAGATAGTACACTGTCTTTTCTCATCCCTGGTTTTTGTGGAATTCTTTTACCTTTCTCTCCATTTAATTTTATGTTGGTTATCAGGTTTCTGTATATTTGATTTCTTGTGGTTGTGTATATGGCTTTTACCCTACAGTACTTTTATCACAAAGTGGTGCTAAATTTTGTCAAAGGCTTTTTTAGCATCTTATGAGATGGAATGTGACCTTATTGTCTGTTTGTTTCTATGGTGGATTACACTGCTGTATTTATTTTGCTATGTTGACCCATCCCTGCATCCTTGGGATGAAGCGTACTGAATAGGATAGTTCATGTTTCTGTAGAGTTCTTGAATGTGGATTACCAGTATTTTATTTAGTATTGTATCAATATTTATATGAAAAATTTTCTGAAATTTAAATTTTTCTTTTGGGTCATGGTTTTGTGATCTAGGTATCTATATGAGTGTGGTCTCACCTAATAGATAGATAAAGAGCCAGGCAGACAGATGGATAAACATATAGACAGAGACACAGATGGATAGATACAGACTTGGATAAACAGACAGACACCCAGTTTTCTTATATAAACTCTTTGTACTCTTTTGTTCCTCCATGGTGCAGACCTCAAACTGGAATCCAGTATAGTCTAGACAATTGTTCACCAATTGAGCTCAATGCACACACATGAAATACCACAAACTCGCTTCTTTGTGGTGTGTATTGGAGTAATATTTGAGCCACACCAAGTCTGGCAAATACCTTGCTACTGAACATCACCATTTTAATTAATTAGTTGGTTTATGGAAGTGTATGTGAAACAGAGGTTTTTTTTTTTTTTCCAAGATATTATCAGTTAGGTGAATACATAGGTGTTGTGCATATTGTGCCTGTAAAACCTGATAACCACAACAATCTACATACATGGGCCTACACCCTGAAGCCAGAGATCCAGCTGAGAGCCACTTGATATTACTTCTGCAACCAAACTCCGGTTTTCCTTTAAAGAAACATGTGCGCTTAAAACATGAGTAATCTCACTTCAACTATCAGTTCCTGGGCTTTTATTTGTGTGTTTGTTTGTTTTATTGATTCTCTGCTGAGCATGAAAGAAGTTTATTGTGAGCAAACCTCCAGGAAATCAACAGGTTCCAAATAACAAGGCCTGCAAAGCTGACAGGCTGACAGGGAGAGAGTGTAGGGGCAGGAGAGAAAGAAACAAGGAGTGAGAGATACATAGAGGTGGTTTCTATTATTCTTTTTTACCATAGGCCAACCTAGATGTCCACATGTGAACCATCTTAGCTGATAACTTTACCCACCTACCCATGATTTTCAATCATAACATGCCTGGCACCAATGTATACATTTTGACTCCTCAAGAGGTCAGGTGGTACAGATTTGTTATTTAGTTTATTCCACTCAGGAAACAGTAATGACATCTAAACAAAGTATCAATGATTTATTTATTCACTATATACTACAAGGAAGGACAAAAAGTTTACACATTGTTGAAAGATCATCTAGTTAAACAATTTTGTCAGAATCCAATCAAAATTGCCAAGGTGTGCTTCTGTTTCCACAAGTTCCCTCTTTCCAGAGTCCATCTGAATATTCCCTGTGTAAAACTCAGCATCCAAGATCTTAGTCACTGGACATTCTTTTGTTTCCAACCTTCTGAGCAGTCTGTGAAGTCACAATCTCTGAGAGACCCAGTTCAAAACGAGTCTGAAGCCATCCATTTCTTCACATTCAAAAGTCATAGTTTCCCATTTGGTGAGGCCTTCTTTTATACCAAAACTGTAGTTATTTTGTTCCATGTATGTCAGATATTTCATATTATTGAGAGGGGAAAAAAGGAACACAACCATTGTTTGACACATCTGGACATCTGGGTAAATGTGGGGTGCATAGAAAGGCATTAAAACAAACATTCTGTCTCTCATATTCCTTTTTTCCTTCTGCACATGCCTTCAAAGGGCAGGATAAAGCTCAGTACATGCCTAGTTATATTGAGCATGTTCTGAGGTTTGCTAATATTATGGAGTTACACATCTATAATTTCCAAATACAACCAATCAGAATGAAGGGCAGTTAGAACTATTTAGTATATCTTGTGAAAATATCTTCAATCAGAGCCCAATATAGAGCATCTAATCTGTTTTCTCCTGGATTAGATTATCCTGTGAAATGTTCAATGTCCGGGTTAGGTCCACCTTCTGATCTGCAACCGTAATAGATCAGTCTTCAGGTATATGTTTAAAATATCTGGTATCTGACTGGTACTACTCTCTGTGTGATTTCTGGCTCTTTCTGAAACCCAAGATCATTTACAGCCATCAAAGACAATGACTACCACATGAATGACACATTTCTGTTGCAAAGGAGATGCTCTTGGGTTGTCTTATGGTCTGAGGGTAACAATGACCACAGCACAAATCTGAAAAATTGCTCTTTGGTGGGAACACCCAAGTCATCATAGCACCGTAAAGGAGCAGGGTTCTCTCACATATTCAGTCACCTCAAGTCAGCTGTGTGCTTCAAGAGGTCCCTCAGCACAGGAACAGAGATATTATTGTCATAGAAGCTGACCTTGGTGAGCTCAGAACAGTGGCAGATGGCCGGTATCAGGAGAGTAAGTTGAGAGTCATTCATCCTACAAGCTTTTAAGCCCAGGGACTGCAAAGAGTCTTCCACATTTTCTTGGAGAACTCAGAGAGGCACAATATCTAAACACAATAAGACTATTCCTCTCATGTTCAGATACTTTAGCTGACAGATCCTTGGAGAAAAAGAAAAGGAATCCAAGTCTGACTGTGAAATTTGGTACTGTGTGATGGAGAAGGTTTCCAAGGGCATCATCAGGGACTAGAGAAATGCAGCGGGTTAGTTCTAGCAAATGGTGATGGAGAGTGGAAATAATAAAATTAGGTAGTTGCCACAATAGAAATTTGACCAGATATTCAAGGATATTATCGTAGGTATGATGTATGTCTTGTACCATGCTGAGACAAGTCAGTCCTATAGTTCATCTCCTGGCATCCATCTCAAGCAGAAAATACATTAAATCAAGATCTCTGCACAATTACTTTTATCATATACAGACTCAAAGTTTCCTCCCTTGTTTCATGTTCTCAAACCTGCTGGGTCTCAAACATTTTTTTCCATAACAAATCAGGTGCAGACTGTAGAATGCTATCACTGACCTCAGCACAACTGCTGGCCTAACTGCTGTGTGGGTGAGTCCTGAGGCTCCTAACTACATTCTCCCTCCTTTCCTTTTGTATTGATTGGGTTGCCATGATACCAAGAATTACATCCTATTTTGCCCTACTCCTTAACTCACTTAAGTCAGCTGCTTCATAAATGGCCATTTGAGACCTTAATTCACGCTACTTATACCTTCTGCATTCTAATGTCTCCCTCATGGTCCATGAGTCCTTAAAATAAAAGGGAAATGTTTACTCTGGGAGCTCACCTAGTTCACCATCCTTACCTGAACACCTGCTTTATGGCTTAGAAAGCACATGCCATTCATGGAGAGATGCTGAAGTCCCTAGAGATGGGAAAACTAGGAAATGAACTCATTGACATACATCTGTTCTCTAGCATATGCGTTCCAGCCATTCATAAAAGTTTCCATGGAGGTGCATGCCATGAAAAATATATGAAGTTTCCTCATCTGCCAGAAGAAAGGAGTAAAATGTGACACTGTGTACTCAGTCAATGTCATGTTGAGTTCCAAATCCTCTATGTGCTTTGGATAGAAAACCTCCAAAATTTTTTGGATACCATAAACAGGCAGAGCCTAGATCTTCATCTCCACACAGCAGAAATGTATGAAGTCTTTTCTCTGCTGAGCCCACTGCAATAAGCATGCTTCTTCCTCATTCAGATGGTAATAATTGATTTTCTTTTTATGCTCTTGAGATTCTTGATTTGGATTATATTCCTAGACAACTGCCTTGTTCTATAGCTAGAGATAATTTAGAATTCTATCACACAGGGATCCTCTTGTCTATGGCTTCATTCTGAAGGATCACCAGGTGGAACAAGTCACATGATTGTTCTTTTTTTTTCATTTGTGAGCAGCATGTTTTAGAGGGAAAATCACCTGGGGGCCATAACCTGTTCTTGTAAATACATCCACAAACCATCAATTGGCATGGTAAATGGACATGACAAATCTCTTTGTAGAGAGCTTTTGGGGACCTCCTTGTAAAAATACAGCAGGAATTCAAAATTGGGCTAGGACAGTGAAGTAGGTTCAGATAAGAACTTTTTGGGGGAGGGGAGGCTATTACAAAGCTCAAGGAAAACTAGGCAGAGAGATTTGTGGCACTCCTTTTATGTTGGTCTTCCTGATATATCCGTAAAACATTAATCAGGAGACTTAGCTTATTTTCCCTGTTTATTTCTTGTCCTAAAACTGACTTTATTCTTTGCAAGTATGTAAAATGGTATGTAAGCAGTCTGGAGAAAATTAAATTCCCTTCAGCCTTGCACTGTCTGGAGTCATGTTATAGTGTTGTCTAATTGTCTTTATCTTTTCAATCTTCATTGTCTCCCTTGAGACCCTGTTGACTGACTGAGCAGGATTCTTTCCAGTTTACACAATCACTTGACTCTTCTGGAATAAAGAGATGAACTTGATGCTTTGACAATCATCTAATATGACAACACTCAGCAGGCTGATGCAGGAGGATGGCTTGTATACACTCAAAGCTCCCCTCAAGGTCATACCCTCTCACATCCCATTCCCCATATCTTTTTTCTTTCTCATCTAAGTGAGTGGATTTCCTGGCTATCCCTCACCCTAGTACTTTAAGTATTTTTCAATCTGGGCATATCCTCTCTCACTGAGTTCAGACAAAGCAGCCCAGCTAGAACAACACATCCCACAAAGAGGCAATAACTTTTGAAGTTAGGGGATCAACATCATGACCATGATTCCCATCTCCTACATCTGAGTGGGGAGACCTAGGTCCAGCCAATGTATGATCTTTAGGTGGTGGTTCCATCTCTGAAAACCTCAAGTGTCCATGGAAATTGACTCTGTTGGACTTACTATAGGGACCTTACCCCTTTCTTTGCTCATCTGTTATTGTTACCAATTTTGAGTTTTTATTACACTCTTGTGAGTGTGATCCTGTCCTGCATCTCTATGTATTTTTTTTGTATTTTCTTTGTCTCTTTTCCATCTATTTTTTTTATTTTGTCATATTCCAATATGTTTCTTTTTGTTCTATTTCATATGATCCTTTGTTAGCTTTCATTTCTCGGTTTGTTTAATTGATTGTTTGTTTTTTAAGACATGACTTCTCTGTTTAATTGTTTGACCATGAACTCACTTTGTAAATAATACTGGACCAGCTCACAGAGATCTACCTGCCTCTTCCTCTTAAGTCCTAGGACTAAAGAAATGTCCCACTACATTTTTAGCTGCCTATTTGTTGTTTAGGAGAGAACAAAAGGGTGTTGATATAGTTGGAAGAGGAGGTGGTGAGAATGTCAGAGGAACTGGGTGTGGAAAAGATGTAATCACTGCATACTCTTATGGAAAAAAATATATTTTCGATAAACAAAAAACACAAAGAAGGGCAAGGTTGGGAAATTATTAGGCAGTTAAGAGCACAAAGGTCATTTGCCAGCATCCACAAAGAAGCTCCCAAAGGTCTATAACCCCATTTTATAGAATAACATCTGATGCCCATTAGACATACACAGTACTCCATGGTTCAAAGATTAAAAAATAAAATAAATAAGTTAAATATTATATAAATATGCATTTGAGTTTTTATATGATTTATTATCATTTATTTTACATGCACTAGAATGTTACCTGAATGTATATTTCTGTGAAGGTGTTGGGTCCCATGGCACTGGAAGCACAGACAGTTGTGATCATCCTATGTTTTATGGGAATGAACCCAATTTCACTGGAAGTATAGCCGTTGCTAATGACTGATTAAACTTCTTTCCTGCGCTTATTCTATGAATCTTAAGAAGAAAAGCAGAAAGAATCATCTTGGCACATTGTCTACAGATGGTACACCACCAAGAATGAGAGCAAGTCAGGGTTAAGGCTCATACTACACATGGAGGCACAAACAGGACCATATCTAGTTTGAGTCTAGCCTGGGTTGTAGACTGGGAGGGTTTCACTTAGCCCACTGTAAATAATAAGTCCTGGGGTTAAGCACAAGAGAGGATCTCAATATGTAGATGTGAAAAGTGCCAGAGTACAAGAGGAGAAGCTCTGAATGTCAGAGCTCTGGCATCTCAGATTGTGGGAGAACAAGCAAAGTAGGCAAGGCCTGTGGCTCATTAAAGTCAGTTAGAGTATCTGCAGGTGACTGGTTGAGATTGAGAATGCCCAGCTTAATTTGAGAGTTAATATTATTCTGCACAGACAGCATTGAAGCAACTCCCCAGAAAATTTGTCCTCAGTTCCAGTACTGGCTGCAGATTTAGAGACGTCTGTGGTGGTGGTGGCAGAGATGGCAATGGTGGTGATAATAGCAGCAGTGATGCCAAAGTCTCTTTTGTGTCGGTAGAGCACAATAAGAAGCAGCCATTATCCTCCAGGGCTACAGGGATCACACCAGGAACTCAAACAACCTGAGCAAAATCCTCCCTCTCCCAACAGTTGGTCAACAGGCAATTCCTAGAACAATTGAGAATCTCCTCCCCAGATGATGCCTCTGTCTCATGGCATACCAAGATGAGAAAGTGGTGCCAATAGGCATGGTGAAGACAGCATGTTAAAATTCCTACTCCTTAACTGAATAAAAGTGTACAGATTCCTTAGCTGACTCTGATGGATTCCAAGAAGCAGTACCATTATAGGTTATGCCTCACTTAAGCAGAAATGGAGCAGCAACTAAGCAAGTATGAGGCCATGGAAAAGTGCTAGGTGCATCTCAGAAGTCACAAGGTTGCTCAGGTGGAAAGCACCTAATGAGGAACCAATAAGCAACAGCTGAATTATGGGAAGTCCCAGCCCCCAAATGGGGCAGAAAGCAGCTTTGAAGGGCATAAACAGGTTTGCACCACTGCAGGTGAAAAGGCTTAGCGAGGGAAGAAAGGGAGGCCCAAAATAATAGTATCTAACATGATCATTTTGTGCTTAGAATACTACAAAGGGCAGAGCTGGATAAGTGAATGAATCCCTTTAGAGAAGTCCAGAATATCATGTGTGGATCCCAGACATTGGGACAAGAAGTTGTAATGTTGAAGTTGCCTTGGAGGGACAAAGATATTCAGGAAGCCAGAGCTGTGAAATTTCTACTAAGGGAATCGGCTAACAATGAGTGGAAACTTGGCAGGAGAAAGAAATTTGTTGCAGTTAACAAAGGTGAAAAATGGAGTTAGAGATCTAAAGACCACATTGACATCCAACATAGAGGTATTCATTTGAGACCACTATAGACTATGAGGACTTTGGAAGTCATTTTGAATAACTGAATGTATTTAGTATTATGCTATGTTTAGATATAGCTCCTATAGACTCATGTTTTTGAACAAGCCAATGTGGGCCATGGAGTAGAATGTGATTATTTATATATGCTTGGCCCAGGGAATGGCAGTGTGTGGAGTTATGGCCTCGTTAAGTAGGTGTGTCACTGTAGGCATGGACTTTAAGACTTCACTCCTCACTGCCAGGAAGTCAGTCTTCTGCTAGCAGCCTTCAGAAGAAGATGTAGAATTCTCATATTCTATACTATGCCTGCAAGGATGCTGCCATGTTTCTGCCTTGATGATAATAGATTGAACCTCTAAACCTGTAAGCCAGCCCAATTAAATGTTATTCTTCTAAGGGTTGCCTAGGTCATTTATATCTGTTCAAAACAATAAAATCAAAACTAAGACATGGAACCCAATGGAGGAGTTAAAGAAATGAATCAAGGTGCCCAAATGATTTGCAACACTGTTTTGGTTTGTATAAGCTTGGCCTAGGTAGCAGCACTATTAGAAGGTGTGGTCTTGTTGGAGGAGTGTGTCACTTTGAGGTGGTGCGTGGAGACACTCCTACTAGCTGCCTGAGGATGCTTGGTCTGTTCCTGGCTTCTTTTGTTTGAAGATGTAGAACTCTCAGCTTCTGCTGTATCATGCCTGCCTGGATGCTGCCATGTTCTTATCTTGATGAAAATGGACTGCACCTCTGAACCTGTAAGCCAATCACAGTTAAATGTTGTTATTTATAAGACTCGCCTGGGTTATGGTGTCTGTTCACAGAAAATAAAACCATAACCAAGACAGAATTTTGTAAGTGGATTTCCAGACACTGGATGGATAGAGGTTGATTTTGCTTTCACTGTGACTTTGTCCTGATATCTTTCCCTCTTGAAGAAAGAAGAAGAGCCCACAGTTTAGAGACTTTGAATTGTAAAAAGACCTTGATTTTTAAAAGAGACAGAATATTTTAAAGGTATTTCAGTGTTAAAATGTAAGAATTGGCAAAGGCTGTGGGACTCTTAAACCTATCAAGGTCTTTGGAATGTAAAAGAAAGTAAGGGTGGAAGCTAAATATTGATTTGCTTGCATGTCAAGTTGACAAGGTGCTGGTCAATTGTACTGTCTGGTTTTGTTTCAACTTGACACAAGCTGGAGTTATCACAGTTGAGGAAATATCTCCATGAGATCCAGCTGTAAGGCAAATTCTCAACTAGTGATCAACACGGGGAGGGCCCAATCCATTGTGGGTAGTCACATCCCTGGGCTGGTAGACCTGGGTTCTAATAAAAGTGGGCTGAGCAAGCCATGGGAAGCAAGCCAGTAAGTAACATCCCTCCATCAGCTCCTGCTTACTGACCTGTTTGAGTTCTAGTCCTGACTTCCTCTGGTGATGAACAGCGATATGGAAGTGTAAACTGAATAAACCCTTTCCTCTCGAACTTGCTTCTTGGTCTTGATATTTTGTGCAGGAATAGAAACCCTGACTTAACCAATAGGGGAAAGCTGGGTCAGTGAGATGCCAGTGGGTGGGTGGTATAGTACTCTCATAGAAGCAGAAGCAAGGGAGAGTGGGGATGAGATGGGACGCTTGCAGAGGAGAATTGGGTAAGAGGTATAACTTTTGAACTTTAAATACATAAAATAACCAATAACAAAACCAAAAACATAAATATTAGCATATTTTACGAATATCATTCAACTATTATTAGTAGTAATTTCCGATTCTCTATGAAGTTAGCACTTTAGAAATTATTTTATTCATTTACATTGCTCCCCTCCCAGTCTATGCTCCCAGAGATCTTCACACCGTTACCCCTCCTTTTATCATCTGAGATCTTGATCTTCCCACACCACACACTGCCATTACCTCACCACCACAACATCTCCACCAAACCTCCCATCACCTAGGCCAACAGCATTCTTTTTCCATGGAACACCAACTTTCAACAGGATTAGATATACCTTTTCCCACTGAGGCCAGAAAAATTTGTTCCAATATACATGTGCTGGGGTCACCAATTGGATGCCCTCTCTACTTAGGTTGTCCATCAACAATAACAAAATTAACATTTTCTTAATGTTTGATTTCAAAAAACTTTTCCTACTTTAATTTTTGTAAAATTATTAAGGATTAAATAAACTTTCTCATAATAATGTGGTTATTTTAATAAGTATATGATTATTAGACAATTTATAGAGACATGTAATGCATTTTGTATACTCTCACTTTATGTCATGGGCTATCATATATGTTTCTCAATAATTCTATTTTTAATATTTTATGTTCTTTTACTAAGTGTAATTTCCAAATATTATTTTGTATGCTATGAAACATAAGTTAGTACTCAAGCAATAGAAGTGGGATCTTGAGCTATGGGTATCACTCAAAATCTGTTAATGATATTTTTGGGTAATAAAAGGTATTAATAGAGAAGATAGATGAAATATGTTAATGTATTATTTGATTCTTAAAATTATCAATATAATTAAGATAATTGACACATAAAAGAAATTTCAAATAATAAAACATTATAAGAAGAATAATTTATGGATTTCATAAATGGTTCAAGATAGGTTTTTTGTTTCCTTGATTTTTTTTTATGTTGCTGTGGAAACAGAACTCCCAGATTATTGTATAACAGTCCTATTCTTGATGCCTATAATCTAGTTCATGCATCGCTTTCAGAAATAAAACCTCATGGATTTACACAAATATAAAAATTATCATATCAGAGTTTCCTGTTTATTATTTGAAATTGTATTCGACTCTAACTATCTCTAAATTCCCAAGCTTAGTTCAGGAAAGGCAGCGTTTACACAGAAATTTGCCATGTCTTGTAGTACAAACTTTACTGCAAATGAATAGAAAATTTTATGATTTGAACAATGGTGGTTTTAGTATGCTTGGTTCAGGGAGTGGTAGTACTACAAGGTATGGTCTTGTTGGAGTAGGCATGGCCTATTGGAGGAATTGTGTGGGGTTAAGGTTAGGGTTGGGGTTAGGGTTAGGTTTAGGTTTAGGGTTAGGGTTAGGGTTATGTTTATTCTTAGATTTATGGTTTAAAATTTAGGGTTTATGGTTTAAGGTTTAGGGTTTAGGATTGTTTAAGTTTTAGGGTGGTTTAGGTTTAGGGTATAGGGTTTAGCGTTTGAGATTGTTTAATGTTTAGGGTTGTTTATGTTTTAGCGTTTAGAGTTGTTTAGGTTTTTTAAAAGTTGTTTATGATTTAGTGTTTAGGGTTGTTCAGGATTTATGATTTAGGATATTTTAAGGTTTAGGGTTTAAGGTTGTATAGTGTTTTAGGGTTTAGGCTATAATGTTTAGGGTTAAGAGTTTAGGGTTGTTTAGGGTATAGTGTTAATGGTTTTAGGGTTTAGGCTTGTTTAGGGTTTAGTGTTTAGGGTTTAGGGTTTAGGGTTTTTTAGCGTTTAGTGTTTAGAGTTTAGGGTTTAGGGTGCTTTTGGAATTAGTGTTTAGGGTTTTTCTGGGTTTAGGGTTTAGGATTTAGGGTGTTAGGGTTAGTGTTAGGGTTAGGTTTAGGGTTAGGGTGAGGGTTAGGGTGAGGGTTAAGGTTAGGGTTAGGGTTAAGGTTAGTGTTAGTGTTAGGGTAAGGGTTAGGGTTAGGGATAGGGTTAGGGTTAGGGTTAGGGTTAGTGTTAGGGTTAGGTTAGTGTTAGGGTTAGGTTAGGGTTAGGGTTAGGGTTTGGGGTTAGGGTTAGGGTTAGTGTTAGGGGTTAGGGGTTAGGGTTAGGGTTAGGGTTAGGGTTAGGGTTAGGTTTAGTGTTAGGGTTATTATTAGCGGTTTAGGTTTAAGTTTAGGATTAGTGTTAGGGTTAGAATTAGAAATAGGTTTAGTGTTAGGATTAGGGTCAGGGTTAGGTTTAGGGATAGGGTTAGGGTTAGGGTTAGATTTAAAGTTTAGGGTTTAGTGTTAGGATTAGGGATAGTGTGAGGTTTAGGGTTAGGGTTAGGTTTAAGGTTAGGGTTAGGGTTAGTGTTTGGGTTATGGTTAGTGTTAGGATTAGGGTTAGGGTTAGGGTCAGGGTTAGGTTTAGGGTTAGGGTTAGGGTTAGGGTTAGATTAAGGGTTAGGTTTAGGTTTATTGTTAGATTTAGGGTTTAGGGTTTAAGGTTTATGGTTTAGAATTGTTTAAGGTTTAGGGTGGATTAGGTTTAGGGTTTAGAGTTTAGTATTATGGTTACGGTTAGGGTTAGGGTTAGGGTTAGGGTTAGGGTTAGGGTTAAGGTTAGTGTTAGGGTTAGGGTTAGGGTTATGGTTAGTGTTAGGATTAGGGTTAGGGTTAGGGTCAGGGTTAGGTTTAGGGTTAGGGTTAGGGTTAGGGTTAGATTTACGGTCAGGTTTAGGTTTATTGTTAGATTTAGGGTTTAGGGTTTAAGGTTTATGGTTTAGGATTGTTTAAGGTTTAGGGTGGATTAGGTTTAGGGTTTAGAGTTTAGTGTTATGGTTACGGATAGTGTTAGGGTTAGGGTTAGGGTTAGGGTTAGGGTTAGGGTTAGGGTAATGGTTAGGGTTAGGGTTAGGGTTAGGGTAAGGGTTAGGGGTTAGTGTTAGGGTTAGGGTTAGGGTTAGGGTTAGGTTAGGGTTAGGGTTAGGGTTAGGGGTTAGGGTTAGTGTTAGGGTTAGGGTTATTATTAGGGGGTTAGGTTTAAGTTTAGGATTAGTGTTAGGGTTAGAATTAGAAATAGGGTTAGTGTTAGGATTAGGGTCAGGGTTAGGTTTAGGGTTAGGGTTAGGGTTAGGGTTAGGATTAGGGTCAGGGAGGGTTTAGGGTTAGGGTTAGGGTTAGGGTTAGATTTAGGGTTAGGTTTAGGTTTATTGTTAGATTTAGGATTTAGGGTCTAAGGTTTATGGTTTAGGATTGTTTAAGG
>NC_137985.1:3825700-3845700 GCF_963924665.1 Micromys minutus | reverse complement strand
GGTTTAGGGTTCAGGGTTTAGGGTTTAGGATTGTTTAAGGTTTAGAGTAGATTAGGTTTAGGATTTAAAGTTTAGTTTTAGGGTTAGGGTTAGGTTTAGGGTTTAGGGTTTAGTGTTAGGATTAGGGTTAGGGTTAAAGTTAGGGTTAGGGTAAGGGTTAGGATTAGGTTTAGGGTTAGGGTTAGGGTTAGGGTTAGGGTTAGGGTTAGGGTTAGGGTTAGGGTTAGGGTTAGGGTTAGGGTTAGGGTAAGGGTTAGGGGTTAGGGTTAGGGTTATGGTTATTGTTAGGTTTAGGGTTTAGGGTTTAGTGTTTAGGGTTTAAGGTTTAGGGTTTAGGATTGTTTAAGATTTAGGGTGGTTTAGGTTAAGGGTTTAGGGTTTAGAGTTTAGGATTGTTTAAGGTTTAGGGTTGTTTAGGGTATAGTGTTTAGGGTTAAAAGTTTAGGGTTGTTTAGGGTTTAGTGTTTAGGGTTTAGGGTTGTTTAAGGTTTAGTGTTTATGGTTTAGGTTTTAGGGTTGTTTTGGGTTTAGTGTTTAGTGTTGTTTAGGGTATAGTGTTAATGGTTTAGGGTTTAGGGTTATTTAGGGTTTATTGTTTAATGTTTAGGGTATAGGGTTGTTTAGGGTTTAGTGTTAAGGGTTGTTTATGGTTTAGTGATTAGGGTTGTTTAGGGTTGTTTAGAGGTTAGTGTTTAGGGTTATTCAGGGTTTATGATTTAGGGTTGTTCAGGGTTTAGGATTTATGGTTGTTCGGGGTTTAGGATTTAGGGATTAAGGTTAAGGGGTTAGGGTTAGGGTTAAGGTTAGGGTTAGGGTTAGGGTTAGGGTTAGGGTTAGGGTTAGGGTTAGGGTTAAGGTTAGGGTTAGGGTTAGGGTTAGGGATATGGTTAGTGTTAGGATTAGGGTTAGGGTTAGGGTCAGGGTTAGGTTTAGGGTTAGGGTTAGGGTTAGGGTTAGATTTAGGGTCAGGTTTAGGTTTATTGTTAGATTTAGGGTTTAGGGTTTAAGGTTTATGGTTTAGGATTGTTTAAGGTTTAGGGTGGATTAGGTTTAGGGTTTAGAGTTTAGTGTTATGGTTACTGTTAGTGTTAGTGTTAGGGTTAGGGTTAGGGTTAGGGATAGGGTTAGGGTAATGGTTAGGGTTAGGGTTAGGGTTAGGGTAAGGGTTAGGGGTTAGTGTTAGGGTTAGGGTTAGGGTTAGGGTTAGGGTTAAGGTTAGGGGTTAGGGTTAGTGTTAGGGTTAGGGTTATTATTAGGGGGTTAGGTTTAAGTTTAGGATTAGTGTTAGGGTTAGAATTAGAAATAGGGTTAGTGTTAGGATTAGGGTCAGGGTTAGGTTTAGGGTTAGGGTTAGGGTTAGGGTTCGGGTTAGGGTTAGGGTCAGGGAGGGTTTAGGGTTAGGGTTAGGGTTAGGGTTAGATTTAGGGTTAGGTTTAGGTTTATTGTTAGATTTAGGATTTAGGGTCTAAAGTTTATGGTTTAGGATTGTTTACGGTTTAGGGTGGATTAGGTTTAGGGATTAGTGTTTAGTGTTATGGTTACTGTTAGGGTTAGGGTTAGGGTTAGGATTAGGGTTAAGGTTAGGGTTAGGATTAGGTTTAGAGTTAGGGTTAGGGTTAGGGTTAGGGTTAGGGTTAGGGTTAGGGTTAAAATTAGGCTTACGGTTAGGGTTAGGGTAAGGGTTAGGGGTTAGGGTTAGGGTTATGGTTATAGTTAGGTTTAGGGTTTAGGGTTTAGTGTTTAGGGTTTAAGGTTTAGGGTTTAGGATTGTTTAAGATTTAAGGTGGTTTAGGTTAAGGGTTTAGGGTTTAGACTTTAGGATTGTTTAAGGTTTAGGGTTGTTTAGGGTATAGTGTTTAGGGTTAAAAGTTTAGGGTTGTTTAGGCTTTAGTGTTTAGGGTTTAGGGTTGTTTAAGTTTTAGTGTTTAAGGTTTAGGTTTTAGGGTTGTTTTGGGTTAATGTTTAGTGTTGTTTAGGGTATAGTGTTAATGGTTTAGGGTTTAGGGTTATTTAGAGTTTAGTGTTTAAGGTTTAGGGTATAGGGTTGTTTAGGGTTTACTGTTTAGGGTTGTTTATGGTTTAGTGATTAGGGTTGTTTAGGGTTGTTTAGAGGTTAGTGTTTAGGGTTATTCAGGGTTTATGATTTAGGGTTGTTCAGGGTTTAGGATTTATGGTTGTTCAGGGTTTAGGATTTAGGGATTAAGGTTAAGGGGTTAGGGTTAGTGTTAGGGTTTGGGTTAGGGTTAGGGTTAGGGTTAAGGTTAGGGTTAGGGTTAGGGTTATGGTTAGTGTTAGGATTAGAGTTAGGGTTAGGGTCAGGGTTAGGTTTAGGGTTAGGGTTAGGGTTAGGGTTAGATTTAGGGTTAGGTTTAGGTTTATTGTTAGATTTAGGGTTTAGGGTTTAAGGTTTATGGTTTAGGATTGTTTAAGGTTTAGGGTGGATTAGGTTTAGGGTTTAGAGTTTAGTGTTATGGTTACGGTTAGTGTTAGGGTTAAGGTTAGGGTTAGGGTTAGGGTTAGGGTAAGTTTAGGGTTAGGGTTAGGGTTAGGGTTAGGGGTTAGGGTTAGGGTTAGGGTTAGGGTTAGGATTAGGGTTAGGGTTAGTGTTAGGGTTAGGGTTAGGGTTAGGGTTAGGGTTAGGGTTAGTGTTAGGGTTAGGGTGAGGGTTAGGGTTAGGGTTATGGGGTTAAGGTTAGGGTTAGGGTTAGGGTTAGGTTTAGGGTTAGGGTTAGGGTTATGGTTATTCTTAGATTTATGGTTTAAAATTTAGTGTTTATGGTTTAAGGTTTAGGGTTTAGGATTGTTGAAGTTTTTAGGGCCGTTGCTAGGGCCGTTGCTAGGGCCGTTGCTAGGGCCGTTGTGAGGGCCGTTGCTAGGGCCGTTGTTAGGGCCGTTGCTAGGGCCGTTGTTAGGGACGTTGCTAAAGCCGTTGCTAGGGCCGTTGCTGGGGCCATTGCAAGGGCCGTTCCTAGGGCCGTTGCTAGGGCCCTTGTTTGGGCCGTTGCTAGGGCACTTGTTAGGGCCGTTGCTAGGGCCGTTGCTAGGGCCGTTTCAAGGGCGGTTGTTAGGGCCGTTGCTAGGGCCCTTTTTAGGGCCGTTGCTAGGGCCGTTGTTAGGGCCGTTGCTAGGGCCGTTGCTAGGGCCTTTGCAAGGGTTGTTCCTAGGGCCGTTTCAAGGGCCATATTTAGGGCCGTTGTTAGGGCCGTTGGTAGGGCCGTTGCTAGGGCCGTTGCTAGGGCCGTTGCTAGGGCCGTTGCTAGGGCCGTTGCAAGGGCCGTTGTTAGGGCCGTTGCTAGGGCCCTTGTTAGGGCCGTTGCTAGGGCCGTTTTTAGGGCCGTTGCTAGGGCCGTTGTTAGGTCCGTTGTCAGGGCCGTTGTTTGGGCCGTTGTCAGGGCTGTTGCTAGGGCCGTTGCTAGGGACTTTGTTAGGGCCCTTGTTAGGGCCGTTGCTAGGGCCCTTGTTAGGGCCGTTGCTAGGGCCCTTGTTTGGTCCGTTGCTAGGGCCCTTGTTAGGGCCCTTGCTAGGGTCCTTGTTAGGGCCGTTGCTAGGGCCGTTGTTAGGGCCGTTGTTAGGGCCCTTGCTTGGGCCGTTGTTAGGGCTCTTGTTAGGGCCGTTGCTAGGGCCGTTGCTAGGGCCGTTGTTAGGGCCGTTGTTAGGGGCCGTGTTTGGGCCATTGCTAGGGCCCTTGTTAGGGCCGTTGCTAGGGCCGTTGCTAGGGCCGTTTCAAAGGCCGTTGTTAGGGCCGTTGCTAGGGCCCTTGTTAGGGCCTGTGCTAGGGCCGTTGTTAGGGCCGTTGCTAGGGCCATTGCTAGGGCCGTTGCTAGTGTTGTTCCTAGGGCCGGTTCAAGGGCTGTTGTCAGGGCCGTTGCTAGGGCCGTTGCTAGGGCCCTTGTCAGGGCCGTTGCTAGGGCCGTTGCTAGGGCCCTTGTTAGGGCCGTTGCTAGGGCCGTTGCTAGGGCCGTTGCTAGGGCCGTTGCTAGGGCCGTAGCTAGGGCCGTTGCTAGGGCCGTTGCTAGGGCCCTTGTTAGGGCCGTTGCTAGGGCCCTTGTTAGGGACGTTGCTAGGGCCCTTGTTAGGGCAGTTGCTAGGGCCCTTGTTAGGGCCGTTGCTAGGGCCCTTGTTAGGGCCGTTGCTAGGGCCGTTGTTAGGGCCGTTGCTAGGGCCGTTGCTAGGGCCGTTGCTAGGGTTGTTCCTAGGGCCGTTTCAAGGGCCGTTGTTAGGGCCGTTGCTAGGGCCCTTGTTAGGGCCGTTGCTAGGGCCGTTTTAGGGCCGTTGCTAGGGCCGTTGCTAGGGCCCTTTTTAGGGCCGTTGCTAGGGCCGTTGCTAGGGCCCTTGTTAGGGTCGTTGCTAGGGCCGTTGCTAGGGCCCTTGTTAGGGCCGTTGCTAGGGCCGTTGCTAGGGCCGTTGCTAGGGCCATTGCTAGGGCCCTTGTTAGGACCGTTATAGGGCCGTAGCTAGGGCCGTTGCTAGGGCAGTTGATAGGGCCCTTGTTAGGGCCGTTGCTAGGGCCGTTGCTAGAGCCGTTTCAAAGGCTGTTGTTAGGGCTGTTGCTAGGGCCCTTGTTAGGGCCGTTGCTAGGGCCGTTGTTAGGGCCGTTGCTAGGGCCGTTGCTAGGGCCGTTGCTAGGGTTGTTCCTAGGGCCATTTCAAGGGCCGTTGTTAGGGCCGTTGCTAGGGCCCTTGTTAGTGCCGTTGCTAGGGCCCTTGTTCGGGCCGTTGCTAGGGCCCTTGTTAGGGCCGTTTCTAGGGCCGTTGCTAGGGCCATTGCTAGGGCCGTTTCTAGGGCCGTTGCTAGGGCCGTTGTTAGTTCCGTTGCTAGGGCCGTTGCTAGGGCCGTTGCTAGGGCCGTTGGTAGGGCCGTTGCTAGGGCCGTTGCTAGGGCCCTTGTTAGAGCCGTTGCTAGGGCCGTTGCTAGCTCCGTTGCTAGGGCCCTTGTTAGGGCCGTTGCTAGGGCCCTTGTTAGGGCCGTTGCTAGGGCCATAGCTAGGGCTGTTACTAGGGCCGTTGCTAGGGCCGTTGCTAGATCCCTTGTTACGGCCGTTGCTAGGGCCGTTGTTAGGGCCGTTGCTAGGGCCGTTGCTAGGGCCGTTGTTAGGGCCGTTGTTAGGGCCCTTGTTAGTGCCGTTGCTAGGGCCGTTGCTAGCGCCGTTGTTAGGGCCGTTGCTAGGGCCTTTGCTAGGGCCGTTGCTAGGGCCGTTGCTAGGGCCGTTTCAAAGGCCGTTGTTAGGGCCTTTGCTAGGGCCCTTGTTAGGGCCGTTGCTAGGGCCGTTGTTAGAGCCGTTGCTAGGGCCGTTGCTAGGGCCGTTGCTAGGGTTGTTCCTAGGGCCGTTTCAAGGGCCGTTGTTAGGGCCGTTGCTAGGGCCCTTGTTAGGGCCGTTGCTAGGGCCGTTGTTAGGGCCGTTGCTAGGGCCGTTGCTAGGGCCCTTGTTGAGGCCGTTGCTAGGGCTGTTGTTAGGGCCGTTGCTAGGGCCGTTGCTAGGGCCCTTGTTAGGGCCGTTGCTAGGGCCGTTGCTAGGGCCGTTGCTAGGGCCGTTGCTAGGGCCCTTGTTAGGGCCGTTGCTAGGGCCCTTGTTAGGGCCGTTGCTAGGGCCCTTGTTTGGGCCGTTGCTAGGGCCCTTGTTAGGGCCGTTGCTAGGGCCCTTGTTAGGGCCGTTGCTAGGGCCGTTGTTAGGGCCGTTGCTAGGGCCGTTGCTAGGGCCGTTGCTAGGGTTGTTCCTAGGGCCGTTTCAAGGGCCGTTGTTAGAACCGTTGCTAGGGCCCTTGTTAGGGCCGTTGCTAGGGTTGTTGTTAGGGCCGTTGCTAGGGCCGTTGCTAGGGCCCTTGTTAGGGCCGTTGCTAGGGCCGTTGCTAGGGCCCTTGTTAGGGCCGTTGCTAGGGCCGTTGCTAGGGCCCTTCTTAGGGCCGTTGCTAGGGCCGTTGCTAGGGCCGTTGCTAGGGCCGTTGCTAGGGCCCTTGTTAGGACCGTTATAGGGCCGTAGCTAGGGCTGTTGCTAGGGCCGTTGCTAGGGCCCTTGTTAGGGCCGTTGCTAGGGCCCTTGTTAGAACCGTTGCTAGGGCCCTTGTTAGGGCCGTTGCTAGGGCCCTTGTTAGGGCCGTTGCTAGGGCCCTTGTTAGGGCCGTTGCTAGGGCCGTTGCTAGGGCCGTTGTTAGGGCCGTTGCTAGGGCCGTTGCTAGGGCTGTTATTAGGGCCGTTGCTAGGGCCGTAGCTAGGGCCGTTGCTAGGGCCGTTGCTAGGACCGTTGCTAGGGCCCTTGTTAGGGCCGTTGCTAGGGCCCTTGTTAGGGCCGTTGCTAGGGCCGTTGTTAGGGCCGTTGCTAGGGCCCTTGTTAGGGCCGTTGCTAGGGCCGTTGTTAGGGCCGTTGCTAGGGCCGTTGCTAGGGCCGTTGTTAGGGCCCTTGTTAGGGCGGTTGCTAGGGCCCATGTTAGGGCCGTAGCTAGGGCCGTTGCTAGGGCCGTTGTTAGGGCCGTTTCTAGGGCCGTTGCTAGGGCCCTTGTTAGGGCCATTGCTAGGGCCGTAGCTAGGGCCGTTGCTAGGGACGGTGCTAGGACCGTTGCTAGGGCTGTTGTTAGGGCCGTTGCTAGGTTCGTTGTTAGGGCCTTTGTTAGGGCCGTTGCTAGGGCCGTTGCTAGGGCTGTTGTTAGGGCCGTTGTTAGGGCCCTTGTTTGGGCCGTTGCTAGGGCCCTTGTTAGGGCCGTTGCTAGGGCCGTTGCTAGGACCGTTTCAAAGGCCATTGTTAGGGCCTTTGCTAGGGCCCTTGTTAGGGCCGTTGCTAGGGCCGTTGTTAGGGCCGTTGCTAGGGCCGTTGCTAGGGCCGTTGCTAGGGTTGTTCCTAGGGCCGTTTCAAGGGCCGTTGTTAGGGCCGTTGCTAGGGCCCTTGTTAGGGCCGTTGCTAGGGCCGTTGTTAGGGCCGTTGCTAGGGCCGTTGCTAGGGCCCTTGTTAGGGCCCTTGCTAGGGCCGTGGCTAGGGCCGTTGCTAGGGCCGTTGCTAGGGCCCTTGTTAGGGCCGTTGCTAGGGCCGTTGCTAGGGCCGTTGCTAGGGCCCTTGTTAGGGCCGTTGCTAGGGCCCTTGTTAGGGCCGTTGCTAGGGCCCTTGTTAGGGCCGTTGCTAGGGCCCTTGTTAGGGCCGTTGCTAGGGCCCTTGTTAGGGCCGTTGCTAGGGCCGTTGTTAGGGCCGTTGCTAGGGCCCTTGTTAGGGCCGTTGCTAGGGCCGTTGTTAGGGCCGTTGCTAGGGCCGTTTCTAGGGCCCTTGTTAGGGCCGTTATAGGGCCGTAGCTAGGGCCGTTGCTAGGGCCGTTGCTAGAGCCGTTGTTAGGGCTGTTCCTAGGGCCGTTGTTAGGGCCGTTGCTAGGGCCGTTGCTAGGGCCGTTGTTAGAACAGTTGCTATGGCCGTTACTAGGGCCTTTGCTAGGGCCGTTGCTAGGGCCGTTGCTAGGGCCGTTGCCAAGGCCCTTGTTAGGGCCGTTGCTAGGGCCCTTGTTAGGGCCGTTGCTAGGGCCCTTGTTAGGGCCGTTGCTAGGGCCGTTGCTAGGGCCGTTGTTAGTTCCGTTGCTAGGGCCGTTGCTAGGGCCGTTGCTAGGGCCGTTGGTAGGGCCGTTGCTAGGGCCGTTGCTAGGGCCCTTGTTAGGGCCGTTGCTAGGGCCGTTGCTATCTCCGTTGCTAGGGCCCTTGTTAGGGCCGTTGCTAGGGCCCTTGTTAGGGCCGTTGCTAGGGCCGTTGCTAGGGCCCTTGTTAGGGCCGTTGCTAGGGCCGTTGCTAGCTCCGTTGCTAGGGCCCTTGTTAGGGCCGTTGCTAGGGCACTTGTTAGGGCCATTGCTAGGGCCCTTGTTAGGGCCGTTGCTAGGGTCCTTGTTAGGGCCTTTGCTAGATCCCTTGTTAGGGCCGTTGCTAGGGCCGTTGTTAGGGCCGTTGCTAAGGCCGTTGCTAGGGCCGTTGTTAGGGCCGTTGTTAGGGCCCTTGTTAGTGCCGTTGCTAGGGCCGTTGCTAGGGCCGTTGTTAGGGCCGTTGCTAGGGCCGTTGTTAGGGCCGTTGCTAGGGCCGTTGCTAGGGCCGTTGCTAGGGCGTTGTTAGGGCCGTTGGTAGGGCCGTTGCTAGGGCCGTTGTTAGGGCCGTTGCTAGGGCCGTTGCAAGGGCCCTTGTTAGGGCCGTTGCTAGGGCCGTTGCTAGGGCCCTTGTTAGGGCCGTTGCTAGGGCCGTTGCTAGGGCCCTTGTTAGGGCCCTTGCTAGGGCCGTGGCTAGGGCCGTTGCTAGGGCCGTTGCTAGGGCCCTTGTTAGGGCCGTTGCTAGGACCGTTGCTAGGGCCGTTGCTAGGGCCCTTGTTAGGGCCGTTGCTAGGGCCCTTGTTAGGGCCGTTGCTAGGGCCCTTGTTAGGGCCGTTGCTAGGGCCCTTGTTAGGGCCGTTGCTAGGGCCGTTGTTAGGGCCGTTGCTAGGGCCCTTGTTAGGGCCGTTGCTAGGGCCGTTGTTAGGGCCGTTGCTAGGGCCGTTTCTAGGGCCCTTGTTAGGGCCGTTATAGGGCCGTAGCTAGGGCCGTTGCTAGGGCCGTTGCTAGAGCCGTTGTTAGGGCTGTTCCTAGGGCCGTTGTTAGGGCCGTTGCTAGGGCCGTTGCTAGGGCCGTTGTTAGAACAGTTGCTATGGCCGTTACTAGGGCCTTTGCTAGGGCCATTGCTAGGGCCCTTGTTAGGGCCGTTGCTAGGGCCGTAGCTAGGGCCGTTGCTAGGGCCGTTGCTGGGGCCGTTGCTAGGGCCCTTGTTAGGGCCGTTGCTAGGGCCCTTTTTAGGGCCGTTGCTATGGCCGTAGCTAGGGCCATTGCTAGGGCCGTTGCTCCCGCCCTTGTTAGGGCTGTTGCTAGGGCCCTTGTTAGGGCCGTTGCTAGGGCCCTTGTTAGGGCCGTTGCTAGGGCCCTTGTTAGGGCCGTTGCTAGGGCCCTTGTTAGGGCCGTTGCTAGGGCCCTTGTTAGGGCCGTTGCTAGGGACGTGTCTAGGGCCGTTGCGAGGGCCGTTGCTAGGGCCGTTGCTAGGGCCGTTGCTAGGGCCGTTGCTAGGGCCGTTGTTAGTACCGTTGCTAGGGCCGTTGCTAGGGCCGATGCTAGGGCCCTTGTTAGGGCTGTTGCTAGGGCCATTGCTAGGGCCGTTGCTAGGGCCGTTGCTAGGGCCCTTTTTATGGCCGTTGCTAGGGCCGTAGCTAGGGCCGTTGCTAGGGCCGTTGCTAGGGCCGTTGCTAGGGCCCTTGTTAGGGCCGTTGCTAGGGCCCTTGTTAGGGCCGTTGCTAGGGCCCTTGTTAGGGCCGTTGCTAGGGCCGTTACTAGGGCCGTTGTTAGGGCCGTTGTTAGGGCCCTTGTTAGGGCCGTTGCTAGGGCCGTTGCTAAGGCCGTTTCTAGGGCCGTTGCTAGGGCCGTTGCTAGGGCCGTTGTTAGGGCCGTTGCTAGGGCCGTTGTTAAAGCCGTTGCTAGGGCCGTTGCTAGGGCCGTTGCTAGGGCCGTTGTTTTGGCCGTTGTTAGGGCCGTTGCTAGGGCCGTTGTTAGGGCCGTTGCTAGGGCCGTTGCTAGGGCCGTTTTTAGGGCCGTTGCTAGGGCCGTTGCTAGGGCCGTGGTTAGGGCCGTTGCTAGGGCCGTTGTTAGGGCCGTTGCTAGGGCCTTTGTTAGGGCCGTTGCTAGAGCCGTTGCTAGGGCCGTTGCTAGGGCCGTGGTTAGGGCCGTTGCTAGGGCCGTTGCTAGGGCCGTTGCTAGGGCCGTTCCTAGGGCCGTTGTTAGGGCCGTTCCTAGGGCCGTTGTTAGGGCCGTGGCTAGGGCCGTTGTTAGGGCCGTTGCAAGGGCCGTTAGGGCCGTTGCTAGGGCCCTTGTTAGGGCCGTTGCTAGGGCCGTTGCTAGGGCCGTTGCTAGGGCCGTTGCTAGGGCCGTTGCTAGGGCCGTTGCTAGGGCCGTTGCTAGGGCCGTTGCTGGTGCCGTTGCTAGGGCCGTTGCTAGGGCCGTTGCTAGGGCCGTTGCTAGGGCCTTTTCTAGGGCCGTTGCTAGGGCCGTTGCTAGGGCCGTTGCTAGGGCCGTTGCTAGGGCCGTTGCTAGGGCCGTTGCTAGAACCGTTGCTAGGGCCGTTGCTAGGGCCATTGCTAGGGCCTTTGCTAGGGCCGTTGCTAGGGCCGTTGCTAGGGCCGTTGCTAGGGCCGTTGCTAGGGCCGTTGCTAGGGCCGTTGCTTGGGCCGTTGCTAGGGCCGTTGCTAGGGCCGTTGCAAGGGCCCTTGTTAGGGCCGTTGCTAGTGCCGTTGTTAGGGCCGTTGCTAGGGCTGTTGCTAGGGCCGTTGCAATACCCTTGTTAGGGCCGTTGCTAGTGCCGATGTTAGGGCCGTTGCTAGGGCCGTTGCTAGGGCCGTTGCTAGGGCCGTTGTTAGGGCCGTTGTTAGGGCCGTTGTTAGGGCCGTTGCTAGGGCCGTTGTTAGGGCCCTTGTTAGGGCCGTTGCTAGGGCCGTTGTTAGGGCCGTTGTTAGGGCCCTTGTTAGGGCCGTTGCTAGGGCTTTTGTTAGGGCCGTTGCTAGGGCCGTTTCTAGGGCCGTTTTTAGGGCCGTTGTTAGGGCCCTTGTTAAAGCCGTTGCTATGGCCGTTGCTAGGGCCGTTGTTAGGGCCGTTGCTAGGGCCCTTGTTAGGGCCGTTGCTAGGGCCGTTGCTAGGGCCGTTGCTAGGGCCGTTGCTAGGGCCGTTGTTAGGGCCGCTTCTAGGGCCGTTGTTAGGGCCGCTGCTACGGCCGTGGTTTGTGCCGCTGATACGGCCGTTGTTAGGGCCGTTGCTAGGGCCGTTGTTAGGGCCGTTGTTAGGGCCGTTGCTAGGGCCGTTGCTAGGGCCGTTGCAAGGGCCGTTGTTAGGGCCGTTGCTAGGGCCGTTGCTAGGGCCGTTGCTAGGGCCGTTGCTAGGGCCGTTGCAAGGGCCGATGTTAGGGCCGTTGGTAGGGCCGTTGTTACGGCCGTTGCTAGGGCCGTTGTTAGGGCCGTTGCTAGGGCCTTTGTTAGGGCCAGTGTTAGGGCCCTTGTTTGGGCCGTTTTTAGGGCCCTTGTTAGGGCCGTTGCTAGGGCCCTTGTTAGGGCCGTTGCTAGGGCCCTTGTTAGGGCCGTTGCTAGGGCCGTTGTTAGGGCCGTTGCTAGGGCCGTTGCTAGGGCCGTTGCTAGGGTTGTTCCTAGGGCCGTTTCAAAGGCCGTTGTTAGGGCCGTTGCTAGGGCCCTTGTTAGGGCCGTTGCTAGGGCCGTTGTTAGGGCCATTGCTAGGGCCGTTGCTAGGGCCGTTGTTAGGGCCGTTTTTAGGGCCGTTTCTAGGGCCCTTGTTAGTGCCGTTGCTAGGGCCGTTGCTAGGGCCGTTGCTAGGGCCGTTGCTAGGGCCCTTGTTAGGGCCGTTATAGGGCCGTAGCTAGGGCCGTTGCTAGGGCCGTTGCTAGGGCCCTTGTTAGGGCCGTTGCTAGGGCCCTTGTTAGGGCCGTTGCTAGGGCCCTTGTTAGGGCCGTTGCTAGGACCGTTGCTAGGGCCGTTGTTAGGGCCGTTGCTAGGGCCGTTGCTAGGGCCCTTGTTAGGGCCGTTGCTAGGGCCCTTGTTAGGGCCGTTGCTAGGGCCCTTGTTAGGGCCGCTGCTAGGGCTCTTGTTAGGGCCGTTGCTAGGGCCGTTGTTAGGGCCGTTGCTAGGGCCGTTGCTAGGGTTGTTCCTAGGGCCGTTTGAAGGGCCGTTGTTAGGGCCGTTGCTAGGGCCCTTGTTAGGGCCGTTGCTAGGGCCGTTGTTAGGGCCGTTGCTAGGGCCGTTGATAGGGCCGTTGTTAGGGCCGTTGCTAGGGCCGTTGCTAGGGCCCTTGTTAGGGCTGTTGCTAGGGCCCTTGTGAGGGCCGTTGCTAGGGCCCTTGTTAGGGCCGTTGCTAGGGCCGTTGCTATGGCCGTTTCTAGCGCCATTGCTAGGGCCGTTGCTAGGGCCGTTGTTAGGGCCGTTGCTAGGGCCGTTGTTAAAGCCGTTGTTAGGGCCGTTGCTAGGGCCGTTGCTAGGGCCGTTATTAGGGCCGTTGCTAGGGCCGTTGCTAGGGCCGTGGTTAGGGCAGTTGCTAGGGCTGTTTTTAGGGCCGTTGCTAGGGCCTTTGTTAGGGCCGTTGCTAGGGCCGTTCCTAGGGCCGTTGCTAGGGCCGTTGCTAGGGCCGTTGCTAGGGCCGTGGTTAGGGCCGTTGTTAGGGCCGTTGCTAGGGCCGTTGCTAGGGCCGTTGCTAGGGCCGTTGTTAGGGCCGTTCCTAGGGCCGTTGTTAGGGCCGTTGCTAGGGCCGTTGGTAGGGCCGTTGCAAGGGCCGTTGTTAGGGCCGTTGCTAGGGCCCTTGTTAGGGCCGTTGCTAGGGCCCTTTTTAGGGCCGTTTCAAGGGCCGTTGCTAGGGCCGTTGCTAGGTCCCTTGTTAGGGCCGTTGCTAGGGCCGTTGCTAGGGCCGTTGCTAGGGCCGTTCCTAGGGCCCTTATTAGGGCCGTTGCTAGGGCCGTTGCTAGGGCCGTTGCTAGGGCCGTTGCTAGGGCCCTTTTTAGGGCCGTTGCTAGGGCCGTAGCTAGGGCCATTGCTAGGGCCGTTGCTCCCGCCCTTGTTAGGGCTGTTGCTAGGGCCCTTGTTAGGGCCGTTGCTAGGGCCCTTGTTAGGGCCGTTGCTAGGGCCCTTGTTAGGGCCGTTGCTAGGGCCCTTGTTAGGGCCGTTGCTAGGGACGTGGCTAGGGCCGTTGCGAGGGCCGTTGCTAGGGCCGTTGCTAGGGCCGTTGCTAGGGCCGTTGCTAGGGCCGTTGTTAGTACCGTTGCTAGGGCCGTTGCTAGGGCCGATGCTAGGGCCCTTGTTAGGGCTGTTGCTAGGGCCATTGCTAGGGCCGTTGCTAGGGCCGTTGCTAGGGCCCTTTTTATGGCCGTTGCTAGGGCCGTAGCTAGGGCCGTTGCTAGGGCCGTTGCTAGGGCCGTTGCTAGGGCCCTTGTTAGGGCCGTTGCTAGGGCCCTTGTTAGGGCCGTTGCTAGGGCCCTTGTTAGGGCCGTTGCTAGGGCCGTTGCTAGGGCCGTTGTTAGGGCCGTTGCTAGGGCCGTTGTTAAAGCCGTTGCTAGGGCCGTTGCTAGGGCCGTTGCTAGGGCCGTTGCTAGGGCCGTTTTTAGGGCCGTTGCTAGGGCCGTTGCTAGGGCCGTGGTTAGGGCCGTTGCTAGGGCCGTTGTTAGGGCCGTTGCTAGGGCCGTTGCTAGGGCCGTTGCTAGGGCCGTTGCTAGGGCCGTTGCTAGGGCCGTTTTTAGGGCCGTTGCTAGGGCCGTTGCTAGGGCCGTGGTTAGGGCCGTTGCTAGGGCCGTTGTTAGGGCCGTTGCTAGGGCCTTTGTTAGGGCCGTTGCTAGAGCCGTTGCTAGGGCCGTTGCTAGGGCCGTTGCTAGGGCCGTTGCTAGGGCCGTGGTTAGGGCCGTTGCTAGGGCCGTTGTTAGGGCCGTTGTTAGGGCCCTTGTTAGGGCCGTTGCTAGGGCTTTTGTTAGGGCCGTTGCTAGGGCCGTTTCTAGGGCCGTTTTTAGGGCCGTTGTTAGGGCCCTTGTTAAAGCCGTTGCTATGGCCGTTGCTAGGGCCGTTGTTAGGGCCGTTGCTAGGGCCCTTGTTAGGGCCGTTGCTAGGGCCGTTGCTAGGGCCGTTGCTAGGGCCGTTGCTAGGGCCGTTGTTAGGGCCGCTGCAATGGCCGTTGCTACGGCCGTGGTTTGTGTCGCTGATACGGCCGTTGTTAGGGCCGTTGCTAGGGCCGTTGTTAGGGCCGTTGTTAGGGCCGTTGTTAGGGCCGTTGCTAGGGCCGTTGCAAGGGCCGTTGTTAGTGCCGTTGCTAGGGCCGTTGCTAGGGCCGTTGCTAGGGCCGTTGTAAGGGCCGTTGCTAGGGCCGTTGCTAGGGCCGTTTCTAGGGCCCTTGCAAGGGCCGTTGTTAGGGCCGTTGCTAGGGCCGTTGCTAGGGCCGTTGCTAGGGCCGTTGCTAGGGCCGTTGCAAGGGCCGATGTTAGGGCCGTTGGTAGGGCCGTTGTTACGGCCGTTGCTAGGGCCGTTGTTAGGGCCGTTGCTAGGGCCTTTGTTAGGGCCAGTGTTAGGGCCCTTGTTTGGGCCGTTTTTAGGGCCCTTGTTAGGGCCGTTGTTACAGCCCTTGCTAGGGCCGTTGCTAGGGCCGTTGCTAGGGCCGGTGCTAGGGCCGTTGTTAGGGCCGTTGCTAGGGCCGTTGATAGAACCGTTGCTAGGGCCCTTGTTAGGGCCGTTGCTAGGGCCGTTGTTAGGGCCGTTGCTAGGGCCGTTGATAGGGCCCTTGTTTGGGCCGTTGCTAGGGCCCTTGTTAGGGCAGTTGCTAGGGCCTTTGCTAGGGCCGTTGTTAGGGCCGTTGTTAGGGCCTTTGTTTGGGCCCTTGTTAGGGCCGTTGCTAGGGCCGTTGCTAGGGCCGTTTCTAGGGCCGTTGCTAGGGCCCTTGTTAGGCCCGTTGCTAGGGCCCTTGTTAGGGCCGTTCTACTGCCGTTTCTAGGGCCGTTGCTAGGGCCGTTGCTAGGGCCGTGGTTAGGGCCCTTGTTAGGGCCGTTGCTAGGGCCGTTGCTAGGGCCGTTGTTAGGGCCGTTGCTAGGGCCCTTGTTAGGGCCGTTGCTAGGGCCGTTGTTAGGGCCGTTGTTATGGCCGTTGTTAGGGCCCTTGTTAGGGCTGTTGCTAGGGCCGTTGTTAGGGCCGTTGTTAGGGCCGTTGTTATGGCCGTTGAAAGGGCCCTTGTTAGGGCCGTTGCTAGGGCCGTTGTTAGGGCCGTTGTTAGGGCCCTTGTTTGGGCCCTGGTTAGGGCTGTTGCTAGGGCCCTTGTTAGGGCCATTGCTAGGGCCGTTGTTAGGGCCGTTGTTAGGGCCGTTGTTAGGGCCCTTGTTTGGGCCCTGGTTAGGGCCGTTGCTAGGGCCGTTGCTAGGGCCGTTGCTAGGGCCGTTGTTAGGGACGTTGCTAGGGACGTTGCTAGGGCCGTTGCTAGGGCCGTGGTTAGGGCCCTTGTTAGGGCCGTTGCTAGGGCCGTTGCTAGGGCCGTTGCTAGGGCCGTTGCTAGGGCCGTTGGTAGGGCCGTTGTTAGGGCCCTTGGGGGATTAAGGTTAAGGGGTTAAGGTTAGGGTTGGGGTTAGGGTTAGGTTTAGGTTTAGGGTTAGGGTTAGGGTTATGGTTATTCTTAGATTTATGGTTTAAAATTTAGGGTTTATTGTTTAAGGTTTAGGGTTTAGGATTGTTTATGTTTTAGGGTGGTTTAGGTTTAGGGTATAGAATTTAGCGTTTAAGATTGTTTAATAGTTAGTTTTGGTTAGGTTTTAGCGTTTAGAGTTGTTTAGGGTTTTTTAGGGTTGTTTATAATTTAGTGTTTAGGGTTGTTCAGGATTTATGATTTAGGATATTTTAAGGTTTAGGGTTTAAGGTTGTATAGTGTTTTAGGGTTAGAGGGTATAATGTTTAGGGTTAAGGGTTTAGGGTTGTTTAGGGTATAGCGTTAATGGTTTTAGGGTTTAGGCTTGTTTAGGGTTTAGTGTTTAGGGTTTAGGGTTTAGGGTTTTTTAGCGTTTAGTGTTTATAGTTTAGGGTTTAGGGTGCTTTTGGAATTAGTGTTTAGAGTTTTTTGGGGTTTAGGGTTTAGGATTTAGGGTGTTAGGGTTAGTGTTAGGGTTAGGTTTAGGGTTAAGGTGAGGGTTAGGGTGAGGGTTAAGGTTAGTGTTAGTGTTAGGGTAAGGGTTAGGGTTAAGGATAGGGTTAGGGTTAGGGTTAGGGTTAGGGTTACATGTTAGGGTTAGGGTTAGTGTTAGGGGTTAGGGGTTAGTGTTAGGGTTAGGGTTAGGGTTAGGTTTAGGGTTAAGGTTAGGGTTAGGGTTAGGGTTAGGGTTATGGTTAGTGTTAGGATTAGGGTTAGGGTTAGGGTCAGGTTTAGGTTTAGGGTTAGGGTTAGGGTTAGGGTTAGATTTAGGGTCAGGTTTAGGTTTATTGTTAGATTTAGGGATTAGGGTTTAAGGTTTATGGTTTAGGATTGTTTAAGGTTTAGGGTGGATTAGGTTTAGGGTTTAGAGTTTAGTGTTATGGTTATGGTTAGTGTTAGGGTTAGGGTTAGGGTTAGGGTTAGGGTTAGGGATAGGGTAATGGTTAGGGTTAGGTTTAGGGTTAGGGTTAGGGTAAGGGTTAGGGGTTAGTGTTAGGGTTAGGGTTAGGGTTAGGGTTAGGTTAGGTTTAGGGTTAGGGTTAGGGTTAGGGTTAGGGGTTAGGATTAGTGTTAGGGTTAGGGTTATTATTAGGGGGTTAGGTTTAAGTTTAGGATTAGTGTTAGGGTTAGAATTAGAAATAGGGTTAGTGTTAGGGTTAGGGTCAGGGAGGGTTTAGGGTTAGGGTTAGGGTTAGGGTTAGATTTAGGGTTAGGTTTAGGTTTATTGTTAGATTTAGGATTTAGGGTCTAAGGTTTATGGTTTAGGATTGTTTAAGGTTTAGGGTGGATTAGGTTTAGGGTTTAGAGTTTAGTGTTATGGTTACGGTTAGGGTTAGGGTTAGGGTTAGGGTTAGGATTAGGGTTAAGGTTAGGGTTAGGATTAGGTTTAGGGTTAGGGTTAGGGTTAGGGTTAGGGTTAGGGTTAGGGTTAGGGTTAGGGTTAGGATTAAGGTTAGGGTTAGGGTTAGGGTAAGGGTTAGGGGTTAGGTTTAGGGTTATGGTTATTGTTAGGTTTATGGTTTAGGGTTTAGTGTTTAGTGTTTAAGGTTTAGGGTTTAGGATTGTTTAAGATTTAGGGTGGTTTAGGTTAAGGGTTTAGGGTTTAGAATTTAGGATTGTTTAAGGTTTAGGGTTGTTTAGGGTATAGTGTTTAAAGTTAAAAGTTTAGGGTTGTTTAGGGTTTAGTGTTTAGGGTTTAGGGTTGTTTAAGGTTTAGTGTTTAAGGTTTAGGTTTTAGGGTTGTTTTGGGTTTAGTGTTTAGTGTTGTTTAGGGTATAGTGTTAATGGTTTAGGGTTTAGGGTTATTTAGGGTTTAGTGTTTAAGGTTTAGGGTATAGGGTTGTTTAGGGTTTAGTGTTTAGGGTTGTTTATGGTTTAGAGATTAGGGTTGTTTAGGGTTGTTTAGAGGTTAGTGTTTAGGGTTATTCAGGGTTTATGATTTAAGGTTGTTCAGGGTTTAGGATTTATGGTTGTTCAGGGTTTAGGATTTAGGGATTAAGGTTAAGGCGTTAAGGTTAGGGTTAGGGTTAGGGTTAGCATTAGGGTTAGAGTTAGGGTTAGAGCTAAGGTTATGGGGTTATGTTAGGCTTAAGGTTAGGGTTAGGGTTATGGGGTTAAGGTTAGGGTTGGGGTTAGGGTTAGGTTTAGGTTTAGGGTTAGGGTTAAGGTTAGTGTTAGTGTTAGAATAATGGTTAGGGTTAGGGATAGGGTTAGGGTTAGGGTTAGGGTTAGGGTTAAGGTTAGGGTTAGGGTTAGGGTTAGGGTTAGGGTTAGGTTTAGTGTTAGGGTTATTATTAGGGGGTTAGGTTTTAGTTTAGGATTAGTGTTAGGGTTAGAATTAGAAATAGGGTTAGTGTTAGGATTAGGGTCAGGGTTAGGTTTAGAAATATGGTTAGGGTTAGGGTTAAGGGTAGGGTTAAAGTTAGGGTTAGAATTAAAGTTTAGGGTTTAGTGTTAGGATTAGGGATAGTGTGAGGTTTAGGGTTAGGTTTAGGGTTAGGGTTAGGGTTAGTGTTTGGGTTATGATTAGTGTTAGGATTAGGATTAGGGTTAGGGTAAGGTTTATGTTTAGGGTTAGGGTTAGGGTTAGGGTTAGATTTAGGGTTAGGTTTAGGTTTATTGTTAGATTTAGGTTTAGGGTTTAAGGTTTATGGTTTAGGATTGTTTAAGTTTAAGGGTGGATTAGGTTTAGGGTTTAGAGTTTAGTATTATGGTTACGGTTAGGGTTATGGTTAGGGTTTTAGTTAGGGTTACGGTTAGGGTTAGGGTTAGGGTTAAGGTTAGGGTTAGTGTTAGGGTTAGGGTTATGGTTAGTGTTAGGATTAGGGTTAGGGTTAGGGTCAGGGTTAGGTTTAGGGTTAGGGATAGGGTTAGGGTTAGATTTAGGGTTAGGTTTAGGTTTATTGTTAGATTTAGGGTTTAGGGTTTAAGGTTTATGGTTTAGGATTGTTTAAGGTTTAGGGTGGATTAGGTTTAGGGTTTAGAGTTTAGTGTTATGGTTATGGTTAGGGTTAGAGTTAGGGATGGAGTTAGGGTTAGGGTTAGGGTTATGGTAAGGGTCAGGTTTAGGGTTAGGGTTAGGGTTAGGGTAAAAGTAAGGGGGTTAGTGTTAGGGTTTGTGTTAAGGTTAGGGTTAGGGTTAGGGTTAGATTAGGGTTAGGGTTAGGGTTAGGGTTAGGGTTAGGGTTAGGGTTAGGGTTAGTTTAGGGTTAGGGTTAGGGTTAGGGTTAGGTTTAAGGGTTAGGGTTAGTGAAAGGGTTAGGGTTATTATTAGAGGGTTAGGTTTAAGTTTAGGATTAGTGTTAGGGTTAGAATTAGAAATAGGGTTAGTGTTAGGATTAGGGTCAGGGTTAGGTTTAGGGTTAGGGTTAGGGTTAGGGTCAGGGAGGGTTTAGGGTTAGGGTTAGGGTTAGGGTTAGAGTTAGGGTTAGGTTTAGGTTTATTGTTAGATTTAGGATTTAGGGTCTAAGGTTTATGGTTTAGGATTGTTTAAGGTTTAGGGTGGATTAGGTTTAGGGTTTAGAGTTTAGTGTTATGGTTACGGTTAGGGTTAGGGTTAGGGTTAGGATTAGGGTTAAGGTTAGGGTTCGGATTAGGTTTAGGGTTAGGGATAGGGTTAGGGATAGGGTTAGGGTTAGGGTTAGGGTTAGGATTAGGGTTAAGGTTAGGGTTAGGTTTAGGGTTAGGGTTAGGGTTAGGGTTAGGGTTAGGATTAGGGTTAGGATTAGGGTTAGGGTTAGGGTTAGGGTAAGGGTTAGGGGTTAGGGTTAGGGTTATGGTTATTGTTAGGTTTAGGGTTTAGAGTTTAGTGTTTAGGGTTTAAGGTTTAGGGTTTAGGATTGTTTAAGATTTAGGGTGGTTTAGGTTAAGGGTTTAGGGTTTAGAGTTTAGGATTGTTTAAGGTTTAGGGTTGTTTAGGGTATAGTGTTTAGGGTTAAAAGTTTAGGGTTGTTTAGGGTTTAGTGTTTAGGGTTTAGGGTTGTTTAAGGTTTAGTGTTTAAGGTTTAGGTTTTAGGGTTGTTTTGGGTTTAGTGTTTAGTGTTTTTTAGGGTATAGTGTTAATGGTTTAGGGTTTAGGCTTATTTAGGGTTTAGTGTTCAAGGTTTAAGGTATAGGGTTGTTTAGGGTTTAGTGTTTAGGGTTGTTTATGGTTTAGTGATTAGGGTTGTTTAGGGTTGTTTAGAGGTTAGTGTTTAGGGTTATTCAAGGTTTATGATTTAGGGTTGTTCAGGGTTTAGGATTTATGGTTGTTCATGGTTTAGGATTTAGGGATTAAGGTTAAGGGGTTAGGGTTAGGGTTAGGGTTAGGGTTAGCATTAGGGTTAGAGTTAGGGTTAGAGTTAGGGTTATGGGGTTATGTTAGGCTTAAGGTTAGGGTTAGGGTTATGGGGTTAATGTTAGGGTTGGGGTTAGGGTTAGGTTTTGGTTTAGGGTTAGGGTTAGGCTTATGGTTATTCTTAGATTTATGGTTTAAAATTTAGGGTTTATGGTTTAAGGTTTAGGGTTTAGGATTGTTTAAGTTTTAGGGTGGTTTATGTTTAGGGTACAGAATTTAGCGTTTAAGATTGTTTAATGGTTAAGGTTGTTTAGGTTTTAGCGTTTAGAGTTGTTTAGGGTTTTTTAGGGTTGTTTATAATTTAGTGTTTAGGGTTGTTCAGGATTTATGATTTAGGATATTTTAAGGTTTAGGGTTTAAGGTTGTATAGTGTTTTAGGGTTTAGGGTATAATGTTTAGGGTTAAGGGTTTAGGGTTGTTTAGGGTATAGTGTTAATGGTTTTAGGGTTTTGGCTTGTTAAGGGTTTAGTGTTTAGGGTTTAGGGTTTAGGGTTTTTTAGCGTTTA
>NC_137985.1:3813200-3815700 GCF_963924665.1 Micromys minutus | reverse complement strand
TTAAGTTTAGGGTTAGGGTTAAGGTTAGTGTTAGTGTTAGGGTAAGGGTTAGGGTTAGGGATAGGGTTAGGGTTAGGGTTAGGGTTAAGTTTAGGGTTAGGGTTAGGGTTAGGGGTTAGGGTTAGGGTTAGTGTTAGGGGTTAGGGGTTAGTGTTAGGGTTAGGGTTAGGGTTAGGGTTAGGGTTAGGTTTAGTGTTAGGGTTATTATTAGGGGGTTAGGTTTTAGTTTAGGATTACTGTTAGGGTTAGAATTAGAAATAGGGTTAGTGTTAGGATTAGGGTCAGGGTTAGGTTTAGGGATAGGGTTAGGGTTAAGGGTAGTGTTAGGGTTAGGGTTAGATTTAAAGTTTAGGGTTTAGTGTTAGGATTAGGGATAGTGTGAGTTTTAGGGTTAGGTTTAGGGTTAGGGTTAGGGTTAGTGTTTGGGTTATGATTAGTGTTAGGATTAGGGTTAGGGTTAGGGTAAGGTTTAGGTTTAGGGTTAGGGTTAGGGTTAGGGTTAGATTTAGGGTTAGGTTTAGGTTTATTGTTAGATTTAAGGTTTAGGGTTTAAGGTTTATGGTTTAGGATTGTTTAAGGTTTAGGGTGGATTAGGTTTAGGGTTTAGAGTTTAGTATTATGGTTACGGTTAGGGTTAGGGTTAGGGTTAGAGTTAGGGTTAGGGTTAGGGTTAGCGTTAGGGTTAGGGTTAAGGTTAGGGTTAGTGTTAGGGTTAGGGTTATGGTTAGTGTTAGGATTAGGGTTAGGATTAGGGTCAGGGTTAGGTTTAGGGTTAGGGTTAGGGTTAGGGTTAGATTTAGGGTTAGGTTAGGTTTATTGTTAGATTTAGGGTTTAGAGTTTAAGGTTTATGGTTTAGGATTGTTCAAGGTTTAGGGTGGATTAGGTTTAGGGTTTAGAGTTTAGTGTTATGGTTACGGTTAGGGTTAGGGTTAGGGATGGGGTTAGGGTTAGGGTTAGGGTTATGGTAAAGGTTAGGGTTAGGGTTAGGGTTAGGGTAAAAGTTAGGGGGTTAGTGTTAGGGTTTGGGTTAGGGTAAGGGTTAGGGTTAGGGTTAGGTTAGGGTTAGGGTTAGGGTTAGGGTTAGGGTTTAGGGTTAGTTTTAGGGTTAGGGTTATTATTAGGGGGTTAGGGTTAAGTTTAGGATTAGTGTTAGGGTTAGAATTAGAAATAGGTTTAGTGTTAGGATTAGGGTCAGGGTTATGTTTAGGGTTAGGGTTAGGGTTAGGGTTAGGGTTAGGGTCAGGTAGGGTTTAGGGTTAGGGTTAGATTTAAGGTTAGGTTTAGGTTTAATGTTAGATTTAGGGTTTAGGGTCTACGGTTTATGGTTTAGGATTGTTTAAGGTTTAGGGTGGATTAGGTTTAGTGTTTAGAGTTTAGTGTTATGGTTACGGTTAGGGTTAGGGTTAGGGTTAGGGTTAGGATTAGGGTTAAGGTTAGGGTTAGGGTTAGGTTTAGGGTTAGGGTTAGGGTTAGGGTTAGGGTTAGGGTTATGGTTATGGTTAGGGTTAGGGTTAGGTTTAGGGTTAGGGTTAGGGTTAGGGTTTGGGTAAGGGTTAGGGGTTAGGGTTAGGGTTAGGGTTAAGGTTAGGGTTAGGGTTAAGGTTAGGGTTAGGGTTAGGGTTAGGGTTAGGGTTAAGGTTAGGGTTAGGGTAAGGTTAGGGTTAGGGTTAGGGTTAGGGTTAGGGGTTAGGGTTAGTGTTAGGGTTAGGGTTATTATTAGGGGGTTAGGTTTAAGTTTAGGATTAGTGTTAGGGTTAGAATTAGAAATAGGTTTAGTGTTAGGATTAGGGTCAGGGTTAGGTTTAGGGTTAGGGTTAGGGTTAGGGTTAGGGTTAAAGTCAGGTAGGGTTTAGGGTTAGGGTTAGGGTTAGGGTTAGATTTAGGGTTAGGTTTAGGTTTATGGTTAGATTTAGGATTTAGGGTCTAAGGTTTATGGTTTAGGATTGTTTAAGGTTTGGGGTGGATTAGGTTTAGGGTTTAGAGTTTAGTGTTATGGTTACGGTTAGGGTTAGGGTTAGGGTTAGGGTTAGGATTAGGGTTAAGGTTAGGGTTAGGATTAGGTTTAGGGTTAGGGTTAGGGTTAGGGTTAGGGTTAGGGTTAGGGTTAGGATTAGGGTTAGGGTTAGGGTTAGGGTAAGGGTTAGGGGTTAGGGTTAGGGTTATCGTTATTGTTAGGTTTAGGGTTTAGGGTTTAGTGTTTACGGTTTAAGGTTTAGGGTTTAGGATTGTTTAAGGTTTAGGGTGGTTTAGGTTAAGGGTTTAGGGTTTAGAGTTTAGGATTGTTTAAGGTTTAGGGTTGTTTAGGGTATAGAGTTTAGGGTAAAAAGTTTAGGGTTGTTTAGGGTTTAGTGTTTAGGGTTTAGGGTTGTTTAAGGTTTAGTGTTTAAGGTTTAGGTTTTAGGGTTGTTTTGGGTTTAGTGTTTAGTGTTGTTTAGGGTATAGTGTTAATGGTTTAGGGTTTAGGGTTATTTAGGGTTTAGTGTTTAAGTTTTAGGGTAT
>NC_137985.1:3800700-3808200 GCF_963924665.1 Micromys minutus | reverse complement strand
GTTAGGGTTAGGGTCAGGTTTAGGTTTAGGGTTAGGGTTAGGGTTAGGGTTAGATTTAGGGTTAGGTTTAGGTTTATTGTTAGATTTAGGGTTTAGGGTTTAAGGTTTAAGGTTTAGGATTGTTTAAGGTTTAGGGTAGATTAGGTTTAGGGTTTAGAGTTTAGTATTATGGTTACGGTTAGGGTTAGGGTTAGGGTTAGAGTTAGGGTTAGGGTTAGGGTTAGGGTTAGGGTTAGGGTTAGGGTTAAGGTTAGGGTTAATGTTAGGGTTAGGGTTAGGGTAAAAGTTAGGGGGTTAGTGTTAGGGTTAGGGTTAGGGTTAGGGTTAGGGTTAGGGTTAGGGTTAGGGTTAGGTTAGGGTTAGGGTTAGGGTTAGGGTAAGGGTTAGGTTTAGGGTTAGGGTTAGGGTTAAGGTTAGGGTTAGGGTTAGGGTTAGGGTTATGGTTAGTGTTAGGATTAGGGTTAGTGTTAGGGTCAGGGTTAGTTTTAGGGTTAGGGTTAGGGTTAGGGTTAGATTTAGGGTCAGGTTCAGGTTTATTGTTAGATTTAGTGTTTAGGGTTTAAGATTTATGGTTTAGGATTGTTTAAGGTTTAGGGTGGATTAGGTTTAGGGTTTAGAGTTTAGTGTTATGGTTACGGTTAATGTTAGGCTTAGGGTTAGGGTTAGGGTTAGGGTTAGGGTAATGGTTAGGGTTAGGGTTAGGGTTAGGGTTAGGGTAAGTGTTAGGGGTTAGTGTTAGGGTTAGCGTTAGGGTTAGGGGTTAGTGTTAGTGTTAGGGTTAGGTTTATTATTAGGGGATTAGGTTTAAGTTTAGGATTAGTGTTAGGGTTAGAATTAGAAATAGGGTTAGTGTTAGGATTAGGGTCAGGGTTATGTTTAGGGTTAGGGTTAGTGTTAGGGTTAGGGTTAGGGTTAGGATTAGGGTTAGGGTTAGGGTTAGGGTTAGGGTTAGGGTTAGGATTAGGTTTAGGGTTAGGGTTTAGTGTTTAGGGTTTAAGGTTTAGGGTTTAGGATTGTTTAAGATTTAGGGTGGTTTAGGTTAAGGGTTTAGGCTTTAGAGTTTAGGATTGTTTAAGGTTTAGGGTTGTTTAGGGTATAGTGTTTAGGATTAAAAGTTTAGGGTTGTTTAGGGTTTAGTGTTTAGGGTTTAGGGTTGTTTAAGGTTTAGTGTTTAAGGTTTAGGTTTTAGGGTTGTTTTGGGTTTAGTGTTTAGTGTTGTATAGGGTATACTGTTAATGGTTTAGGGTTTAGGGTTATTTAGGGTTTAGTGTTTAAGGTTTAGGGTATAGGGTTGTTTAGGGTTTAGTGTTTAGGGTTGTTTATGGTTTAGTGATTAGGGTTGTTTAGGGTTGTTTAGAGGTTAGTGTTTAGGGTTATTCAGGGTTTATGATTTAGGGTTGTTCAGGGTTTAGGATTTATGGTTGTTCAGGGTTTAGGATTTAGGGATTAAGGTTAAGGGGTTAGGGTTAGGGTTAGGGTTAGGGTTAGGGTTAGCATTAGGGTTAGAGTTAGGGTTAGAGTTAGGGATATGGGGTTATGTTAGGCTTAAGGTTAGGGTTAGTGTTATGGGGTTATGGTTAGGGTTGGGGTTAGGGTTAGGTTTAGGTTTAGGGTTAGGGTTAGGGTTATGGTTATTCTTAGATTTATGGTTTAATATTTAGGGTTTATGGTTTAAGGTTTAGGGTTTAGGATTGTTTAAGTTTTAGGGTGGTTTAGGTTTAGGGTATAGGGTTTAGCGTTTAAGATTGTTTAATGTTTAGGGTTGTTTAGGTTTTAGCGTTTAGAGCTGTTTAGGGTTTTTTAGGGTTGTTTATGATTTAGTGTTTAGGCTTGTTCAGGATTTATGATTTAGGATATTTTAAGGTTTAGGGTTTAAGGTTGTATAGTGTTTTAGGGTTTAGGGTATAATATTTAGGGTTAAGGGTTTAGGGTTGTTTAGGGTATAGTGTTAATGGTTTTAGGGTTTAGGCTTGTTTAGGGTTTATTGTTTAGGGTTTAGAGTTTAGGGTTTTTTAGCGTTTAGTTTTTATAGTTTAGGGTTTAGGGTGCTTTTGGAATTAGTGTTTAGGGTTTTTCGGGGTTTAGGGTTTAGGATTTAGGGTGTTAGGGTTAGTGTTAGGGTTAGGTTTAGGGTTAAGGTGAGGGTTAGGGTGAGGGTTAAGGTTAGGGTTAGGGTTAAGGTTAGTGTTAGTGTTAGGGTAAGGGTTAGGGTTAGGGATAGGGTTAGGGTTAGGGTTAAGGTTAGGGTTAAGGTTAGGGTTAGGGTTAGGGTTAGGGTTAGGGGTTAGTGTTAGGGTTAGTGTTAGGGGTTAGGGGTTAGTTTTAGGGTTAGGGTTAGGGTTAGGGTTAGGTTTTGTGTTAGGGTTATTATTAGGGGGTTAGGTTTTAGTTTAGGATTAGTGTTAGGGTTAGAATTAGAAATAGGGTTAGTGTTAGGATTAGGGTCAGGGTTAGGTTTAGGGATATGGTTAGGGTTAGGGTTAAGGGTAGAGTTAGGGTTAGGGTTAGATTTAAAGTTTAGGGTTTAGTGTTAGGATTAGGGATAGTGTGAGGTTTATGGTTAGGTTTAGGGTTAGGGTTAGGGTTAGTGTTTGGGTTATGATTAGTGTTATTATTAGGGTTAGGGTTAGGGTCCGGTTTAGGTTTAGGGTTAGGGTTAGGGTTAGGGTTAGATTTAGGGTTAGGTTTAGGTTTATTGTTAGATTTAGGTTTTAGGGTTTAAGGTTTAGGGTTTAGGATTGTTTAAGGTTTAGGGTAGATTAGGTTTAGGGTTTAGAGTTTAGTATTATGGTTACGGTTAGGGTTAAAGTTAGGGTTAGAGTTAGGGTTAGGGTTAGGGTTAGGGTTAGGGTTAAGGTTAGGGTTAATTTTAGGGTTAGGGTTAGGGTAAAAGTTAGGGGGTTAGTGTTAGGGTTAGGGTTAGGGTTAGGGTTAGGGTTAGGGTTAGGTTAGGGTTAGGGTTAGGGTTAGGGTAAGGGTTAGGTTTAGGGTTAGGGTTAGGATTAAGGTTAGGGTTAGGGTTAGGGTTAGGGTTATGGTTAGTGTTAGGATTAGGGTTAGTGTTAGGGTCAGGGTTAGGTTTAGGGTTAGGGTTAGGGTTAGGGTTAGATTTAGGGTCAGGTTTAGGTTTATTGTTAGATTTAGTGTTTAGGGTTTAAGATTTATGGTTTAGGATTGTTTAAGGTTTAGGGTGGATTAGGTTTAGGGTTTAGAGTTTAGTGTTATGGTTACGGTTAGTGTTAGGGTTAGGGTTAGGGTTAGGGTTAGGGTTAGGGTTAGGGTAATGGTTAGAGTTAGGGTTAGGGTTAGGGTTAGGCTAAGGGTTAGGGGTTAGTGTTAGGGTTAGGGTTAGGGTTAGGGTTAGGTTAGGGTTAGGGTTAGGGTTAGGGTTAGGGGTTAGGGTTAGTGTTAGGGTTAGGTTTATTATTAGGGGGTGAGGTTTAAGTTTAAGATTAGTGTTAGGGTTAAAATTAGAAATAGGGTTAGTGTTAGGATTAGGGTAAGGGTTAGGTTTAGGGTTAGGGTTAGGGTTAGGGTTAGGTTTAGGGTTAGGATTAGGGTTAGGGTTAGGGTTAGGGTAAGGGTTAGGGGTTAGGGTTAGGGTTATGGTTATTGTAAGGTTTAGGGTTTAGGGTTTAGTGTTTAGAGTTTAAGGTTTAGGGTTTAGGATTGTTTAAGATTTAGGGTGGTTTAGGTTAAGGGTTTAGGGTTTAGAGTTTAGGATTGTTTAAGGTTTAGGGTTGTTTAGGGTATAGTGTTTAGGGTTAAAAGTTTAGGGTTGTTTAGGGTTTAATGTTTAGGGTTTAGGGTTGTTTAAGGTTTAGTGTTTAAGGTTTAGGTTTTAGGGTTGTTTTGGGTTTAGTGTTTAGTGTTGTTTAGGGTATAGTGTTAATGTTTTAGGGTTTAGGGTTATTTAGGGTTTAGTGTTTAAGGTTTAGGGTATAGGGTTGTTTAGTGTTTAGTGTTTAGGGTTGTTTATGGTTTAGTGATTAGGGTTGTTTAGGGTTGTTTAGAGGTTAGTGTTTAGGGTTATTCAGGGTTTATGATTTAGGGTTGTTCAGGGTTTAGGATTTATGGTTGTTCAGGGTTTAGGATTTAGGGATTAAGGTTAAGGGGTTAGGGTTAGGGTTAGGGTTAGGGTTAGGGTTAGCATTAGGGTTAGAGTTAGGGTTAGAGTTAGGGTTATGGGGTTATGTTAGGCTTAAGGTTAGGGTTAGGGTTATGGGGTTAAGGTTAGGGTTGGGGTTAGGGTTAGGTTTAGGTTTAGGGTTAGGGTTAGGGTTATGGTTATTCTTAGATTTATGGTTTAAAATTTAGGGTTTATGGTTTAAGGTTTAGGGTTTAGGATTGTTTAAGTTTTAGGGTGGTTTAGGTTTAGGGTATAGGGTTTAGCGTTTAAGATTGTTTAATGTTTAGGGTTTTATAGGTTTTAGCGTTTAGAGTTGTTTAGGGTTTTTTAGGGTTGTTTATGATTTAGTGTTTAGGGTTGTTCAGGATTTATGATTTAGGATATTTTAAGGTTTAGGGTTTAAGGTTGTATAGTGTTTTAGGGTTTAGGGTATAATATTTAGGGTTAAGGGTTTAGGGTTGTTTAGGGTATAGTGTTAATGGTTTTAGGGTTTAGGCTTGTTTAGGGTTTAGTGTTTAGGGTTTAGAGTTTAGGGTTTTTTAGCGTTTAGTGTTTATAGTTTAGGGTTTAGGGTGCTTTTGGAATTAGTGTTTAGGGTTTTTCGGAGTTTAGGGTTTAGGATTTAGGGTGTTAGGGTTAGTGTTAGGGTTAGGTTTAGTGTTAAGGTGAGGGTTAGGGTGAGGGTTAAGGTTAGGGTTAGGGTTAAGGTTAGTGTTAGTGTTAGGGTAAGGGTTAGGGTTAGGGATAGGGTTAGGGTTAGGGTTAGGGTTAGGGTTAAGGTTAGGGTTAGGGTTAGGGTTAGGGTTAGGGGTTAGTGTTAGGGTTAGTGTTAGGGGTTAGGGGTTAGTGTTAGGGTTAGGGTTAGGGTTAGGGTTAGGGTTAGGGTTAGGTTTTGTGTTAGGGTTATTATTAGGGGGTTAGGTTTTAGTTTAGGATTAGTGTTAGGGTTAGAATTAGAAATAGGGTTAGTGTTAGGATTAGGGTCAGGGTTAGGTTTAGGGATATGGTTAGGGTTAGGGTTAAGGGTAGAGTTAGGGTTAGGGTTAGATTTAAAATTTAGGGTTTAGTGTTAGGATTAGGGATAGTGTGAGGTTTAGGGTTAGGTTTAAGGTTAGGGTTAGGGTTAGTGTTTGGGTTATGATTAGTGTTATTATTAGGGTTAGGGTTAGGGTCAGGTTTAGGTTTAGGGTTAGGGTTAGGGTTAGGGTTAGATTTAGGGTTAGGTTTAGGTTTATTGTTAGATTTAGGGTTTAGGGTTTAAGGTTTAAGGTTTAGGATTGTTTAAGGTTTAGGGTAGATTAGGTTTAGGGTTTAGAGTTTAGTATTATGGTTACGGTTAGGGTTAGGGTTAGGGTTAGAGTTAGGGTTAGGGTTAGGGTTAGGGTTAGGGTTAGGGTTAAGGTTAGGGTTAATGTTAGGGTTAGGGTTAGGGTAAAAGTTAGGGGGTTAGTGTTATGGTTAGGGTTAGGGTTAGGGTTAGGGTTAGGTTAGGGTTAGGGCTAGGGTTAGGGTAAGGGTTAGGTTTAGGGTTAGGGTTAGGGTTAAGGTTAGGGTTAGGGTTAGGGTTAGGGTTATGGTTAGTGTTAGGATTAGGGTTAGTGTTAGGGTCAGGGTTAGGTTTAGGGTTAGGGTTAGGGTTAGGGTTAGATTTAGGGTCAGGTTCAGGTTTATTGTTAGATTTAGTGTTTAGGGTTTAAGATTTATGGTTTAGGATTGTTTAAGGTTTAGGGTGGATTAGGTTTAGGTTTTAGAGTTTAGTGTTATGGTTACGGTTAATGTTAGGGTTAGGGTTAGGGTTAGGGTTAGGGTTAGGGTAATGGTTAGGGTTAGGGTTAGGGTTAGGGTTAGGGTAAGTGTTAGGGGTTAGTGTTAGGGTTAGGGTTAGGGTTAGGGTTAGGGTTAGGTTAGGGTTAGGGTTAGGGTTAGGGTTAGGGGTTAGGGTTAGTGTTAGGGTTAGGTTTATTATTAGGGGGTTAGGTTTAAGTTTAGGATTAGTGTTAAGGTTAGAATTAGAAATAGGGTTAGTGTTAGGATTAGGGTCAGGGTTAGGGTTAGGGTTAGGGTTAGGGTTAGGGTTAGGATTAGGGTTAGGGTTAGGGTTAGGGTTAGGGTTAGGGTTAGGGTTAGGGTTAGGGTTAGGATTAGGTTTAGGGTTAGGGTTTAGTGTTTAGGGTTTAAGGTTTAGGGTTTAGGATTGTTTAAGATTTAGGGTGGTTTAGGTTAAGGGTTTAGGGTTTAGAGTTTAGGATTGTTTAAGGTTTAGGGTTGTTTAGGGTATAGTGTTTAGGGTTAAAAGTTTAGGGTTGTTTAGGGTTTAGTGTTTAGGGTTTAGGGTTGTTTAAGGTTTAGTGTTTAAGGTTTAGGTTTTAGGGTTGTTTCGGGTTTAGTGTTTAGTGTTGTTTAGGGTATGGTGTTAATGGTTTAGGGTTTAGGGTTATTTAGGGTTTAGTGTTTAAGGTTTAGGGTATAGGGTTGTTTAGTGTTTAGTGTTTAGGGTTGTTTATGGTTTAGTGATTAGGGTTGTTTAGGGTTGTTTAGAGGTTAGTGTTTAGGGTTATTCAGGGTTTATGATTTAGGGTTGTTCAGGGTTTAGGATTTATGGTTGTTCAGGGTTTAGGATTTAGGGATTAAGGTTAAGGGGTTAGGGTTAGGGTTTGGGTTAGGGTTAGCATTAGGGTTAGAGTTAGGGTTAGAGTTAGGGTTATGGGGTTATGTTAGGCTTAAGGTTAGGGTTAGGGTTATGGGGTTAAGGTTAGGGTTGGGGTTAGGGTTAGGTTTAGGTTTAGGGTTAGGGTTAGGGTTATGGTTATTCTTAGATTTATGGTTTAATATTTAGGGTTTATGGTTTAAGGTTTAGGGTTTAGGATTGTTTAAGTTTTAGGGTGGTTTAGGTTTAGGGTATAGGGTTTAGCGTTTAAGATTGTTTAATGTTTAGGGTTGTTTAGGTTTTAGCGTTTAGAGTTGTTTAGGGTTTTTTAGGGTTGTTTATGATTTAGTGTTTAGGGTTGTTCAGGATTTATGATTTAGGATATTTTAAGGTTTAGGGTTTAAGGTTGTATAGTGTTTTAGGGTTTAGGGTATAATGTTTAGGATTAAGGGTTTAGGGTTGTTTAGGGTATAGTGTTAATGGTTTTAGGGTTTAGGCTTGTTTAGGGTTTAGTGTTTAGGGTTTAGGGTTTAGGGTTTTTTAGCGTTTAGTGTTTATAGTTTAGGGTTTAGGGTGCTTTTGGAATTAGTGTTTAGGGTTTTTCGGGGTTTAGGGTTTAGGATTTAGGGTGTTAGGGTTAGTGTTAGGGTTGAGATAAGGGTTAAGGTGAGGGTTAGGGTTAAGGTTAGTGTTAGTGTTAGGGTAATGGTTAGGGTTAGGGATA
>NC_137985.1:3770700-3793200 GCF_963924665.1 Micromys minutus | reverse complement strand
GTTTAGGGTTTAGAGTTTAGTGTTATGGTTACGGTTAGGGTTAGGGTTAGGGAGAGGGTTAGGGTTAGGTTTAGGGTTATGGTAAGGGTTAGGTTTAGGGTTAGGGTTAGGGTTAGGGTAAAAGTTAGGGGGTTAGTGTTAGGGTTTGTGTTAGGGTTAGGGTTAGGGTTAGGGTTAGGTTAGGGTTAGGGTTAGGGTTAGGGTTAGGGATAGGGTTAGGTTAGGGTTAGGGTTAGGGTTAGGGTTAGGGTTAGGGGTTAGGGTTAGTGAAAGGGTTAGGGTTATTATTAGGGGGTTAGGTTTAAGTTTAGGATTAGTGTTAGGCTTAGAATTAGAAATAGGGTTAGTGTTAGGATTAGGGTCAGGGTTAGGTTTAGGGTTAGGGTTAGGGTTAGGGTCAGGGAGGGTTGAGGGTTAGGGTTAGGGTTAGTGTTAGATTTAGGGTTAGGTTTATGTTTATTGTTAGATTTAGGATTTAGGGTCTAAGGTTTATGGTTTAGGATTGTTTAACGTTTAGGGTGGATTAGGTTTAGGGTTTAGAGTTTAGTGTTATGGTTACGGTTAGGGTTAGGGTTAGGGTTAGAATTAGGGTTAGGGTTAGGGTTAGGGTTAGGGTTAGGGTTAGGATTAGGTTTAGGTTTAGGGTTATGGTTATGGTTAGGGTTAGGGTTAGGATTAGTGTTAAGGTTAGGGTTAGGTTTAGGGTTAGGGTTAGGGTTAGGGTTAGGGTTAGGGTTAGGGTTAGGGTTAGGATTAGGGTTAGGGTTAGGGTTAGGATAAGGGTTAGGGGTTAGGGTTAGGGTTATGGTTATTGTTAGGTTTATGGTTTAGGGTTTAGTGTTTAGGGTTTAAGGTTTAGGGTTTAGGATTGTTTAAGATTTAGGGTGGTTTAGGTTAAGGGTTTAGGGTTTAGAGTTTAGGATTGTTTAAGGTTTAGGGTTGTTTAGGGTATAGTGTTTAGGGTTAAAAGTTTAGGGTTGTTTAGGGTTTAGTGTTTAGGGTTTAGGTTTGTTTAAGGTTTAGTGTTTAAGGTTTAGGTTTTAGGGTTGTTTTGGATTTAGTGTTTAGTGTTGTTTAGGGTATAGTGTTAATGGTTTAGGGTTTAGGGTTATTTAGGGTTTAGTGTTTAAGGTTTAAGGTATAGGGTTGTTTAGGGTTTAGTGTTTAGGGTTGTTTATGGTTTAGTGATTAGGGTTGTTTAGGGTTGTTTAGAGGTTAGTGTTTAGGGTTATTCAGGGTTTATGATTTAGGGTTGTTCAGGGTTTAGGATTTATGGTTGTTCAGGGTTTAGGATTTAGGGATTAAGGTTAAGGGGTTAGGGTTAGGGTTAGGGTTAGGGTTAGCATTAGGGTTAGAGTTAGGGTTAGAGTTAGGGTTATGGGGATATGTTAGGCTTAAGGTTAGGGTTAGGGTTATGGGGTTAAGGTTAGGGTTGGGGTTAGGGTTAGGTTTAGGTTTAGGGTTAGGGTTAGGGTTATGGTTATTCTTAGATTTATGGTTTAAAATTTAGGGTTTATGGTTTAAGGTTTAGGGTTTAGGATTGTTTAAGTTTTAGGGTGGTTTAGGTTTAGGGTTCAAAATTTAGCGTTTAAGATTGTTTAATGGTTAGGGTTGTTTAGGTTTTAGCGTTTAGAGTTGTTTAGGGTTTTTTAGGGTTGTTTATAATTTAGTGTTTAGGGTTGTTCATTATTTATGATTTAGGATATTTTAAGGTTTAGGGTTTAAGGTTGTATAGTGTTTTAGGGTTTAGGGTATAATGTTTAGGGTTAAGGGTTTAGGGTTGTTTAGGTTATAGTGTTAATGGTTTTAGGGTTTAAGCTTGTTTAGGGTTTAGTGTTTAGGGTTTAGGTTTTAGGGTTTTTTAGCGTTTAGTGTTTATAGTTTAGGGTTTAGGGTGCATTTGGAATTAGTGTTTAGGGTTTTTCGGGGTTTAGGGTTTAGGATTTAGGGTGTTAGGGTTAGTGTTAGGGTTAGGTTTTGGGTTAAGGTGAGGGTTAGGGTGAGGGTTAAGGTTAGGGTTAGGGTTAAGGTTAGTGTTAGTGTTAGGGTAAGGGTTAGGGTTAGGGATAGGGTTAGGGTTAGGGTTAGAGTTAGGGTTAAGGTTAGGGTTAGGGTTAGGGTTAGGGTTAGGGGTTTGGTTTAGGGTTAGTGTTAGGTGTTAGGGGTTAGTGTTAGGGTTAGGATTAGGGTTAGGTTTCGGGTTAGGTTTAGTGTTAGTGTTATTATTAGGGGGTTAGGTTTTAGTTTAGGATTAGTGTTAGGGTTAGAATTAGAAATAGGGTTAGTGTTAGGATTAGGGTCAGGATAAGGTTTAGAAATATGGTTAGGGTTAGGGTTAAGGGTAGGGTTAGGGTTAGGGTTAGAATTAAGGTTTAGGGTTTAGTGTTAAGATTAGGAATAGGGTGAGGTTTAGGGTTAGGTTTAGGGTTAGGCTTAGGGTTAGTGTTTGGGTTATGATTAGTGTTAGGATTAGGATTAGGGTTAGGGTCAGGTTTATGTTTAGGGTTAGGGTTAGGGTTAGGGTTAGATTTAGGGTTAGGTTTAGGTTTATTGTTAGATTTAGGGTTTAGAGTTTAAGGTTTATGGTTTAGGATTGTTTAAGTTTAAGGGTGGATTAGGTTTAGGGTTTAGAGTTTAGTATTATGGTTACGGTTAGGGTTAGGGTTAGGGATGGGGTTAGGGTTAGGGTTAGGGTTATGGTAAGGGTTAGGTTTAGGGTTAGGGTTAATGTCAGGGTAAAAGTTAGGGGGTTAGTGTTAGGGTTTGTGTTAGGGTTAGGGTTAGGGTTAGGGTTAGGTTAGGGTTAGGGTTAGGGTTAGGGTTAGTGTTAGGGTTAGGGTTAGGTTAGGGTTAGGGTTAGGGTTAGGGTTAGGGTTAGGGGTTAGGGTTAGTGAAAGGGTTAGGGTTATTATTAGGGGGTTAGGTTTAAGTTTAGGATTAGTGTTAGGGTTAGAATTAGAAATAGGGTTAGTGTTAGGATTAGGGTCAGGGTTAGGTTTAGGGTTAGGGTTAGGGTTAGGGTTAGGGTCAGGGAGGGTTTAGGGTTAGGGTTAGGGTTAGGGTTAGATTTAGGTTTAGGTTTAGGTTTATTGTTAGATTTAGGATTTAGGGTCTAAGGTTTATGGTTTAGGATTGTTTAAGGTTTAGGGTGGATTAGGTTTAGGGTTTAGAGTTTAGTGTTATGGTTACGGTTAGGGTTAGGGTTAGGGTTAGGATTAGGGTTAAGGTTAGGGTTAGGATTAGGTTTAGGGTTAGGGTTAGGGTTAGGGTTAGGGTTAGGGTTAGGATTAGGGTTAGGGTTTGGGTTAGGGTAAGGGTTAGGGGTTAGGGTTAGGGTTATGGTTATTGTTAGGTTTAGGGTTTAGGGTTTAGTGTTTAGGGTTTAAGGTTTAGGGTTTAGGATTGTTTAAGATTTAGGGTGGTTTAGGTTAAGGGATTAGGGTTTAGAGTTTAGGATTGTTTAAGGTTTAGTGTTGTTTAGGGTATAGTGTTTAGGGTTAAAAGTTTAGGGTTGTTTAGGGTTTAGTGTTTAGGGTTTAGGGTTGTTTAAGGTTTAGTGTTTAAGGTTTAGGTTTTAGGGTTGTTTTATGTTTAGTGTTTAGTGTTGTTTAGGGTATAGTGCTAATGGTTTAGGGTTTAGGATTATTTAGGGTTTAGTGTTTAAGGTTTAGGGTATAGGGTTGTTTAGGGTTTAGTGTTTAGGGTTGTTTATGGTTTAGTGATTAGGGTTATTTAGGGTAGTTTAGAGGTTAGTGTTTAGGGTTATTCAGGGTTTAGGATTTAGGGTTGTTCAGGGTTTAGGATTTATGGTTGTTCAGGGTTTAGGATTTAGGGATTAAGGTTAAGGGGTTAGGGTTAGGGTTAGGGTTAGGGTTAGGGTTAGGGTTAAGGTTAGGGTTAGTGTTAGGGTTAGGGTTATGGTTAGTGTTAGGATTAGGGTTAGTGTTAGGGTCAGGGTTAGGTTTAGGGTTAGGGTTAGGGTTAGGGTTAGATTTAGGGTCAGGTTTAGGTATATTGTTAGATTTAGGGTTTAGGGTTTAAGGTTTATGGTTTAGGATTGTTTAAGGTTTAGGGTGGATTAGGTTTAGGGTTTAGAGTTTAGTGTTATGGTTACGGTTAGTGTTAGGGTTAGGGTTAGGGTTAGGGTTAGGGTTAGTGTTAGGGTTAGGGTAATGGTTAGGATGAGGGTTAGGGTTAGGGTTAGGGTAAGGGTTAGGGGTTAGTGTTAGGGTTAGGATTAGGGTTAGGGTTAGGGTTAGGTTAGGGTTAGGGTTAGGGTTAGGGGTTAGGGTTAGTGTTAAGGTTAGGGTTATTATTAGGGGGTTAGGTTAAAGTTTAGGATTAGTGTTAGGGTTAGAATTAGAAATAGGGTTAGTGTTAGGATTAGGGTCAGGGTTAGGTTTAGGGTTACGGTTAGGGTTAGGGTGAGGGTTAGGGTCAGGGAGGGTTTAGGGTTAGGGTTAGGGTTAGGGTAAGATTTAGGGTTAGGTTTAGGTTTATTGTTAGATTTAGGATTTAGGGTCTAAGGTTTATGGGTTAGGATTGTTTAAGGTTTAGGGTGGATTAGGTTTAGGGTTTAGAGTTTAGTGTTATGGTTACGGTTAGGGTTAGGGTTAGGGTTAGGATTAGGGTTAAGGTTAGGGTTAGGATTAGGTTTAGGTTTAGGGTTAGGGTTAGGGTTAGGGTTAGGGTTAGGGTTAGGGTTAGGATTAGGGTTAGGGTTAGAGTTAGGGTAAGGTTTAGGGGTTAGGGTTAGGGTTATGGTTATTGTTAGGTTTAGGGTTTAGGGTTTAGTGTTTAGGGTTTAAGGTTTAGGGTTTAGGATTGTTTAAGATTTAGGGTGGTTTAGGTTAAGGGTTTAGGGTTTAGAGTTTAGGATTGTTTAAGGTTTAGGGTTGTTTAGGGTATAGTTTTTAGGGTTAAAAGTTTAGGGTTGTTTTGGGTTTAGTGTTTAGGGTTTAGGGTTGTTTAAGGTTTAGTGTTTAAGGTTTAGGTTTTAGGGTTGTTTTGGGTTTAGTGTTTAGTGTTGTTTAGGGTATAGTGTTAATGGTTTATGGTTTAGAGTTATTTAGGGTTTAGTGTTTAAGTTTTAGGGAATAGGGTTGTTTAGGATTAAGTGTTTAGGGTTGTTTATGGTTTAATGATTAGGGTTGTTTAGGGTTGTTTAGAGGTTAGTGTTTAGGGTTATTCAGGGTTTATGATTTAAGGTTGTTCAGGGTTTAGGATTTATGGTTGTTCAGGGTTTAGGATTTAGGGCTTAAGGTTAAGGGGTTAGGGTTAGGGTTAGGGTTAGGGTTAGGGTTAGCATTAGGGTTATAGTTAGGGTTAGAGTTAGGGTTATGGGGTTATGTTAGGCTTAAGGTTAGGGTTAGGGTTATGGGGTTAAGGTTAGGGTTGTGGTTAGGGTTAGGTTTAGGTTTAGGGTTAGGGTTAGGGTTATGGTTATTCTTAGATTTAAGGTTTAAATTTTAGGGTTTATGGTTTAAGGTTTAGGGTTTAGGATTGTTTAAGTTTTAGGGTGGTTTAGGTTTAGGGTATAGGGTTTAGCGTTTAAGATTCTTTAATGTTTAGGGTTGTTTAGGTTTTAGCGTTTAGAGTTGTTTAGGGTTTTTTAGGGTTGTTTATGATTTAGTGTTTAGGGTTGTTCAGGATTTATGATTTAGGATATTTTAAGGTTTAGGGTTTAAGGTTGTATAGTGTTTTAGGGTTTAGGGTATATTGTTTAGGGTTGTTTAGGGTATAGTGTTAATGGTTTTAGGGTTTAGGCTTGTTTAGTGTTTAGTGTTTAGGATTTAGGGTTTAGGGTTTTTTAGCGTTTAGTGTTGAGAGTTTAGGGGTTAGGGTGCTTTTGGAATTATTGTTTAGGGTTTTTCTGGGTTTAGGGTTTAGGATTTAGGGTTTTAGGGTTAGGTTTAGGGTTAGGGTGATGGTTAGGGTGAGGGTTAAGGTTAGGGTTAGGGTTAAGGTTAGTGTTAGTGTTAGGATAAGGGTTAGGGTTAGGGATAGGGTTAGGGTTAGGGTTAGGGTTAGGGTTAGGGTTAGGGTTAGGGTTAGGGTTAGGGTTAGGGTTAGCGTTAGAGTTTAGGGTTAGGGTTAGTGTTAGGGGTTAGGGATAGTGTTAGGGTTAGGGTTAGGGTTAGGGTTAGGGTTAGGGTTAGGGATAGGGTAGGTGTGAGGTTTAGGGTTACGGTTATGTTTAGGGTTAGGGTTAGTCTTTGTTTGGGTTATGGTTTTTGTTAGGATTAGGCTTTGGTTTATGGTCAGGGGAAGGTTTAGGTTTACGTTTAGGGTTAGTGTTAGATTTAGGGTTAGGTTTAGGTTTATTGTTAGATTTAGGGTTTTGGGTTTAAGGTTTATGTTTAGGATTGTTTAAGGTTTAGGGTGGATTAGGTTTAGGGTTTAGAGTTTAGTCTTATGGTTAAGGTTAGGGTTAGGGTTAGGGTTAGGGTTAGGGTTAGGGTTAGGGTTAGGTTTAGGGTTAGGGTTAGGGTTAGGGTTAGGGTTAGAGTTAGTGTTAGGGTTAGGGATAGAGTTACGGTTAGGGTTAGGGTTAGAGTTACGGTTAGGGTTAGGGTTAGGGTTAAGGTTAGGGTTGGGGGGGTTAGGGTTAGGGTTAGGTTTAGGGTTAGGGTTATTATTAGGGAGTTAGGTTTAAATTTAGGATTAGTGTTAGGGTTACAATTAGAAATAGGGTTAGTGTTAGGATTAGGGTAAGGGTTAGGTTTAGGGATAGGGTTAGGGTTAGGGTTAGGGGTAGGGTTAGGGTTAGGGTTAGATTTAAAGTTTAAGGTTTTGTGTTAGGATTAGGGTTAGTGTGAGGTTTAGGGTTAGGGTTAGGTTTAGGGTTAGGGTTAGGGTTAGTGTTTGGGTTAAGGTTAGTGTTAGGATTAGGTTTAGGTTTAGGGTTAGGGTTAGGGTTAGATTTAGGGTTAGGTTTAGGTTTATTGTTAGATTTAGGGTTTAGGGTTTAAGGTTTGTGGTTTAGGATTGTTTAAGGTTTAGGGTGGATTAGGTTTAGGGTTTATAGTTTAGTGTTATGGTTACGGTTATGGTTAGGGTTAGGTTTAGGGTTAGGGTTTGGGTTAGGGTTAGGGTTAGGTTTAGGGTTAGGGTTATGGTTAGGGTTAAGGTTAGGGTTAGGCTTAGGGTTAGGGTAAGGGTTATGATTATGTTTATTGTTAGGTTTAGGGTTAAAGTTAGGGTTAAGGTTCGGTTTATGGTTAGGGTTAGGTTTATGGTTAGGCTTAAGGTTAGGGTTAGGTTTAGGGTTAGGGTTACGGTTAGGGTTAGGTTTAGGGTTAGGGTTCGGGTTAGGGTTAGGGTTAGGTTTATTGTTAGGTTTAGGGTTTAGTGTTTAGGGACTAAGGTTTTGGGTTTAGGATAGTTTAAGGTTTAGGGTAGATTAGGTTTAGGGTTTAGAGTTTGGTGTTAAGGTTAGGGTTAGGTTTAGGGTTTAGGGTTTAGTGTTCGGATTAGGGTTAGGGTTAGGGTTAGGTTTAGGGTTACGTTTAGGGTCATGGATATTGTTAGGTTTAGGGTTTAGGGTTTAGGGTAAAGGTTTAGGATTTAGGATTGTTTAAGGTTTAGGGTGGATTATTTTTAGGGTTTAGAGTTTTGTGTTTGGGATATTGTTAGGGTTAGGTTTAGGGTTTAGGGATTACTGTTAGGGTTAGGGTTAGGGTTAGGGTTAAGGTTAGTGTTAGGTTTAGGGTTAGGGTTAGGGTTAGGTTTAAGTTTATTGTTAGGATTAGGGTTAGAGTTAGGATTAGGGTTAGGGTTAGGGTTAGTGTTAGGGTCAGGTTTAGGGTTAGGGTTAGGGTTAGGATTAGGTTTAGTGTTAGTGTTAGGTTTAGGGTTAGGGTTAGGGTTAGTGTTAGGTTTAGTGTTAGGGTTACGTTTAGGGTGAGGGTTAGGGTTAGGATTAGGGTTAGGGTTATGGTAATTGTTAGGTTTAGGGTTTAAGGTTTAGGGTTTAGGATTGTTTAAGGTTTATCGTAACTTAAATTTAGGGTTTACAATTTAGTGTTAGGGTTATGGTTAGTGTTAGGGTTAGGGTTAGGGTTAGGTTTAGGGTTCAGTGTTTAGGGTTTAAGATTGTTTAAGGTTTAGGGTAGATTAGGTTTAGGATTTAAAGTTTAGTTTTAGGGTTAGGGTTAGGTTTAGGGTTTAGGGTTTAGTGTTAGGATTAGGGTTAGGGTTAAAGTTAGGGTTAGGGTAAGGGTTAGGATTAGGTTTAGGGTTAGGGTTAGTGTTTGGGTTATGGTTAGTGTTAGGATTAGGTTTAGGGTTAGGGTTAGGGTTAGGGTTAGATTTAGGGTTAGGTTTAGGTTTATTGTTAGATTTAGGGTTTAGGGTTTAAGGTTTGTGGTTTAGGATTGTTTAAGTTTTAGGGTGGATTAGGTTTAGGGTTTAGAGTTTAGTGTTATGGTTACGGTTAGGGTTAGTGTTAGGTTTAGGGTTAGGGTTTGGGTTAGGGTTAGGGTTAGGTTTAGGGTTAGGGTTATGGTTAGGGTTAAGTTTGTGGTTAGGGTTAGGATTAGGTTTATGGTTAGTGTTAGGATTAGGGTTAGGGTTAAGGTCAGGGTTAGGTTTAGGGTTAGGGTTAGGGTTAGGGATAGATTTAGGATTAGGTTTAGGTTTATTGTTAGATTTAGGGTTTAGGGTTTAAGGTTTATGGTTTAGGATATTTAAGGTTTAGGGTGGATTAGGTTTAGGGTTTAGAGTTTAGTGTTATGGTTAAGGTTAAGGTTAGGGTTAGGGTTAGGTTTAGGGTTAGGGTTAGTGTTACGGTTAGGGTTAGGGTTAGGGTTACGGTTAGGGTTAGGGTTAGGGTTAGGTTTATGGTTAGGCTTAAGTTTAGGGTTAGGTTTAGGGTTAGGGTTACGGTTAGGGTTAGGTTTAGGGTTAGGGTTAGGGTTAGGGTTAGGTTTATTGTTAGGTTTAGGGTTTAGTGTTTAGGGTCTAAGGTTTTGGGTTTAGGATTGTTTAAGGTTTAGGGTAGATTAGGTTTAGGGTTTAGAGTTTAGTGTTAAGGTTAGGGTTAGGTTTAGGGTTTAGGGTTTAGTGTTCGGATTAGGGTTAGGGTTAGGGTTAGGTTTAGGGTTACGTTTAGGGTCATGGATATTGTTAGGTTTAGGGTTTAGGGTTTAGGGTAAAGGTTTAGGATTTAGGATTGTTTAAGGTTTAGGGTGGATTATTTTTAGGGTTTAGAGTTTTGTGTTTGGGATATCGTTAGGGTTAGGTTTAGGGTTTAGGGATTACTGTTAGGGTTAGGGTTAGGGTTAGGGTTAAGTTTAGTGTTAGGTTTAGGGTTAGGGTTAGGGTTAGGTTTAGGTTTATTGTTAGGATTAGGGTTAGAGTTAGAATTAAGGTTAGGGTTAGGGTTAGGGTTAGGGTCAGGTTAGGGTTAGGGTTAGGGTTAGGATTAGGTTTAGTGTTAGTGTTAGGTTTATGGTTAGGGTTAGGGTTAGGGTTAGGGTTAGGTTTAGTGTTAGGGTTACGTTTAGGGTTAGGGTTAGGGTTAGGATTAGGGTTAGGGTTATGGTAATTGTTAGGTTTAGGGTTTAAGGTTTAGGGTTTAGGATTGTTTAAGGTTTATCGTAACTTAAATTTAGGGTTTACAATTTAGTGTTAGGGTTATGGTTAGTGTTAGGGTTAGGGTTAGGGTTAGGTTTAGGGTTCAGGGTTTAGGGTTTAGGATTGTTTAAGGTTTAGGGTAGATTAGTTTAGGATTTAAAGTTTAGTTTTAGGGTTAGGGTTAGGTTTATGGTTTAGGGTTTAGTGTTAGGATTAGGGTTAGGGTTAAAGTTAGGGTTAGGGTAAGGTTTAGGATTAGGTTTAGGGTATAGGGTTTAGCGTTTAAGATTGTTTAATGTTTAGGGTTGTTTAGGTTTTAGCGTTTAGAGTTGTTTAGGGTTTTTTAGGGTTGTTTATAATTTAGTGTTTAGGGTTGTTCAGGATTTATGATTTAGGATATTTTAAGGTTTAGGGTTTAAGGTTGTATAGTGTTTTAGGGTTTAGGGTATAATGTTTAGGGTTAAGGGTTTAGGGTTGTTTAGGGTATAGCGTTAATGGTTTTAGGGTTTAGGCTTGTTTAGAATTTAGTGTTTAGGGTTTAGGGTTTAGGGTTTTTTAGCGTTTAGTGTTTATAGTTTAGGGTTTAGGGTGCTTTTGGAATTAGTGTTTAGAGTTTTTTGGGGTTTAGGGTTTAGGATTTAGGGTGTTAGGGTTAGTGTTAGGGTTAGGTTTAGGGTTAAGGTGAGGGTTAGGGTGAGGGTTAAGGTTAGTGTTAGTGTTAGGGTAAGGGTTAGGGTTAGGGATAGGGTTAGGGTTAGGGTTAGTGTTAGGGTTAGGGTTAGGGTTAGGGTTAGGGTTACGGGTTAGGGTTAGGGTTAGTGTTAGGGGTTAGGGGTTAGTGTTAGGGTTAGGGTTAGGGTTAGGTTTAGTGTTAGGGTTATTATTATGGGGTTAGGTTTTAGTTAAGGATTAGTGTTAGGGTTAGAATTAGAAATAGGGTTAGTGTTAGGATTAGGGTCAGGGTTAGGTTTAGGGATAGGGTTAGGTTTAGGGTTAAGGTTAGGGTTAGGGTTAGGGTTAGGGTTATGGTTAGTGTTAGGATTAGGGTTAGGGTTAGGGTCAGGTTTAGGTTTAGGGTTAGGGTTAGGGTTAGGGTTAGATTTAGGGTCAGGTTTAGGTTTATTGTTAGATTTAGGGATTAGGGTTTAAGGTTTATGGTTTAGGATAGTTTAAGGTTTAGGGTGGATTAGGTTTAGGGCTTAGAGTTTAGTGTTATGGTTATGGTTAGTGTTAGGGTTAGGGTTAGGGTTAGGGTTAGGGTTAGGGATAGGGTAATGGTTAGGGTTAGGTTTAGGGTTAGGGTTAGGGTAAGGGTTAGGGGTTAGTGTTAGGGTTAGGGTTAGGGTTAGGGTTAGGTTAGGTTTAGGGTTAGGGTTAGGGTTAGGGTTAGGGGTTAGGGTTAGTGTTAGGGTTAGGGTTATTATTAGGGGGTTAGGTTTAAGTTTAGGATTAGTGTTAGGGTTAGAATAGAAATAGGGTTAGTGTTAGGATTAGGGTCAGGGTTAGGTTTAGGGTTAGGGTTAGGGTTAGGGTTAGGGTTAGGGTCAGGGAGGGTTTAGGGTTAGGGTTAGGGTTAGGGTTAGATTTAGGGTTAGGTTTAGGTTTATTGTTAGATTTAGGATTTAGGGTCTAAGGTTTATGGTTTAGGATTGTTTAAGGTTTAGGGTGGATTAGGTTTAGGGTTTAGAGTTTAGTGTTATGGTTACGGTTAGGGTTAGGGTTAGGGTTAGGGTTAGGATTAGGGTTAAGGTTAGGGTTAGGATTAGGTTTAGGGTTAGGGTTAGGGTTAAAGTTAGGGTTAGGGTTAGGGTTAGGGTTAGGGTTAGGATTAGGGTTAGGGTTAGGGTTAGGGTAAGGGTTAGGGGTTAGGTTTAGGGTTATGGTTATTGTTAGGTTTAGGGTTTAGGGTTTAGTGTTTAGGGTTTAAGGTTTAGGGTTTAGGATTGTTTAAGATTTAGGGTGGTTTAGGTTAAGGGTTTAGGGTTTAGAGTTTAGGATTGTTTAAGGTTTAGGGTTGTTTAGGGTATAGTGTTTAAAGTTAAAAGTTTAGGGTTGTTTAGGGTTTAGTGTTTAGGGTTTAGGGTTGTTTAAGGTTTAGTGTTTAAGGTTTAGGTTTTAGGGTTGTTTTGGGTTTAGTGTTTAGTGTTGTTTAGGGTATAGTGTTAATGGTTTAGGGTTTAGGGTTATTTAGGGTTTAGTGTTTAAAGTTTAGGGTATAGGGTTGTTTAGGGTTTAGTGTTTAGGGTTGTTTATGGTTTAGAGATTAGGGTTGTTTAGGGTTGTTTAGAGGTTAGTGTTTAGGGTTATTCAGGGTTTATGATTTAGGGTTGTTCAGGGTTTAGGATTTATGGTTGTTCAGGGTTTAGGATTTAGGGATTAAGGTTAAGGGGTTAAGGTTAGGGTTAGGGTTAGGGTTAGGGTTAGCATTAGGGTTAGAGTTAGGGTTAGAGCTAAGGTTATGGGGTTATGTTAGGCTTAAGGTTAGGGTTAGGGTTATGGGGTTAAGGTTAGGGTTGGGGTTAGGGTTAGGTTTAGGTTTAGGGTTAGGGTTAAGGTTAGTGTTAGTGTTAGAATAATGGTTAGGGTTAGGGATAGGGTTAGGGTTAGGGTTAGGGTTAGGGTTAAGGTTAGGGTTAGGGTTAGTGTTAGGGTTAGGGGTTAGTGTTAGGGTTAGGGTTAGGGTTAGGGTTAGGGTTAGGTTTAGTGTTAGGGTTATTATTAGGGGGTTAGGTTTTAGTTTAGGATTAGTGTTAGGGTTAGAATTAGAAATAGGGTTAGTGTTAGGATTAGGGTCAGGGTTAGGTTTAGAAATATGGTTAGGGTTAGGGTTAAGGGTAGGGTTAAAGTTAGGGTTAGAATTAAAGTTTAGGGTTTAGTGTTAGGATTAGGGATAGTGTGAGGTTTAGGGTTAGGTTTAGGGTTAGGGTTAGGGTTAGTGTTTGGGTTATGATTAGTGTTAGGATTAGGATTAGGGTTAGGGTAAGGTTTATGTTTAGGGTTAGGGTTAGGGTTAGGGTTAGATTTAGGGTTAGGTTTAGGTTTATTGTTAGATTTACGGTTTAGGGTTTAAGGTTTATGGTTTAGGATTGTTTAAGTTTAAGGGTGGATTAGGTTTAGGGTTTAGAGTTTAGTATTATGGTTACGGTTAGGGATATGGTTAGGGTTTTAGTTAGGGTTAGGGTTAGGGTTAGGGTTAGGGTTAAGGTTAGGGTTAGTGTTAGGGTTAGGGTTATGGTTAGTGTTAGGATTAGGGTTAGGGTTAGGGTCAGGGTTAGGTTTAGGGTTAGGGATAGGGTTAGGGTTAGATTTAGGGTTAGGTTTAGGTTTATTGTTAGATTTAGGGTTTAGGGTTTAAGGTTTATGGTTTAGGATTGTTTAAGGTTTAGGGTGGATTAGGTTTAGGGTTTAGAGTTTAGTGTTATGGTTACGGTTAGGGTTAGAGTTAGGGATGGAGTTAGGGTTAGGGTTAGGGTTATGGTAAGGGTCAGGTTTAGGGTTAGGGTTAGGGTTAGGGTAAAAGTAAGGGGGTTAGTGTTAGGGTTTGTGTTAGGGTTAGGGTTAGGGTTAGGGTTAGGTTAGGGTTAGGGTTAGGGTTAGGGTTAGGGTTAGGGTTAGGGTTAGGGTTAGGGTTAGGTTAGGGTTAGGGTTAGGGTTAGGGTTAGGTTTAAGGGTTAGGGTTAGTGAAAGGGTTAGGGTTATTATTAGGGGGTTAGGTTTAAATTTAGGATTAGTGTTAGGGTTAGAATTAGAAATAGGGTTAGTGTTAGGATTAGGGTCAGGGTTAGGTTTAGGGTTAGGGTTAGGGTTAGGGTCAGGGAGGGTTTAGGGTTAGGGTTAGGGTTAGGGTTAGAGTTAGGGTTAGGTTTAGGTTTATTGTTAGATTTAGGATTTAGGGTCTAAGATTTATGGTTTAGGATTGTTTAAGGTAGAGGGTGGATTAGGTTTAGGGTTTAGAGTTTAGTGTTATGGTTACGGTTAGGGTTAGGGTTAGGGTTAGGATTAGGGTTAAGGTTAGGGTTCGGATTAGGTTTAGGGTTAGGGATAGGGTTAGGGTTAGGGTTAGGGTTAGGATTAGGTTTAGGGTTAGGGTTACGGTTAGGGTTAGGGTTAGGTTTAGGATTAGGGTTAAGGTTAGGGTTAGGTTTAGGGTTAGGGTTAGGGTTAGGGTTAGGATTAGGGATAGGATTAGGGTTAGGGTTAGGGTTAGGGTAAGGGTTAGGGGTTAGGGTTAGGGTTATGGTTATTGTTAGGTTTAGGTTTTAGAGTTTAGTGTTTAGGGTTTAAGGTTTAGGGTTTAGGATTGTTTAAGATTTAGGGTGGTTTAGGTTAAGGGTTTAGGGTTTAGAGTTTAGGATTGTTTAAGGTTTAGGGTTTTTTAGGGTATAGTGTTTAGGGTTAAAAGTTTAGGGTTGTTTAGGGTTTAGTGTTTAGGGTTTAGAGTTGTTTAAGGTTTAGTGTTTAAGGTTTAGGTTTTAGGGTTGTTTTGGGTTTAGTGTTTAGTGTTTTTTAGGGTATAGTGTTAATGGTTTAGGGTTTAGGGTTATTTAGGGTTTAGTGTTCAAGGTTTAAGGTATAGGGTTGTTTAGGGTTTAGTGTTTAGGGTTGTTTATGGATTAGTGATTAGGGTTGTTTAGGGTTGTTTAGAGGTTAGTGTTTAGGGTTATTCAAGGTTTATGATTTAGGGTTGTTCAGGGTTTAGGATTTATGGTTGTTCAGGGTTTAGGATTTAGGGATTAAGGTTAAGAAGTTAGGGTTAGGGTTAGGGTTAGGGTTAGCATTAGGGTTAGTGTTAGGGTTAGAGTTAGGGTTATGGGGTTATGTTAGGCTTAAGGTTAGGGTTAGGGTTATGGGGTTAATGTTAGGGTTGGGGTTAGGGTTAGGTTTTGGTTTAGGGTTAGGGTTAGGCTTATGGTTATTCTTAGATTTATGGTTTAAAATTTAGGGTTTATGGTTTAAGGTTTAGGGTTTAGGATTGTTTAAGTTTTAGGGTGGTTTATGTTTAGGGTACAGAATTTAGCGTTTAAGATTGTTTAATGTTTAGGGTTGTTTAGGTTTTAGCGTTTAGAGTTGTTTAGGGTTTTTTAGGGTTGTTTATAATTTAGTGTTTAGGGTTGTTCAGGATTTATGATTTAGGATATTTTAAGGTTTAGGGTTTAAGGTTGTATAGTGTTTTAGGGTTTAGGGTATAATGTTTAGGATTAAGGGTTTAGGGTTGTTTAGGGTATAGTGTTAATGGTTTTAGGGTTTTGGCTTGTTAAGGGTTTAGTGTTTAGGGTTTAGGGTTTAGGGTTTTTTAGCGTTTAGTGTTTATAGTTTAGGGTTTAGGGTGCTTTTGGAATTAGTGTTTAGGGTTTTTCGGGGTTTAGGGTTTAGGATTTAGGGTGTTAGGGTTAGTGTTAGGTTTAGGTTTAGGGTTAAGGTGAGGGTTAGGGTGAGGGTTAAGGTTAGGGTTAGGGTTAAGGTTAGTTTTAGTGTTAGGGTAAGGGTTAGGGTTAGGGATAGGGTTAGGGTTAGGGTTAGGGTTAAGGTTAGGGTTAGGGTTAGGGTTAGGGGTTAGGGTTAGGGTTAGTGTTAGGGGTTAGGGGTTAGTGTTAGGGTTAGGGTTAGGGTTACGGTTAGGGTTAGTGTTAGGGTTGGGTTAGAATTAGGGTTAGGGTTAGGGGTTAGGGTTAGGGTTAGTGTTAGGGGTTAGGTGTTAGGGTTAGGGTTAGTGTTAGGGTTAGGGTTAGGGTTAGGGTTAGGTTTAGTGTTAGGGTTATTATTAGGGGGTTAGGTTTAAGTTTAGGATTAGTGTTAGGGTTAGAATTAGAAATAGGGTTAGTGTTAGGATTAGGGTCAGGGTTAGGTTTAGGGATATGGTTAGGGTTAGGGTTAAGGGTAGGGTTAGGGTTAGATTTAAAGTTTAGGGTTTAGTGTTAGGATTAGGGATAGTGTGAGGTTTAGGGTTAGGGTTAGGTTTAGGGTTAGGGTTAGGGTTAGTGTTTTGGTTATGGTTAGTGTTAGGATTAGGGTTAGGGTTAGGGTCAGGGTTAGGTTTAGGGTTAGGGTTAGGATTAGGGTTAGATTAGGGTTAGGTTTAGGTTTATTATTAGATTTAGGGTTTAGAGTTTAAAGTTTATGGTTTAGAATTGTTTAAGGTTTAGTGTGGATTAGGTTTAGGGTTTAGAGTTTAGTATTATGGTTACGGTTAGGGTTAGGGTTAGGGTTAGGGTTAGGGTTAGGGTTAAGGTTAGTGTTAGGGTTATGGTTAGGGTTATGGTTAGTGTTAGGATTAGTGTTAGGGTTAGGGTCAGGGTTAGGTTTAGGGTTAGGGTTAGGGTTAGGGTTAGATTTAGGGTCAGGTTTAGGTTTATTGTTAGATTTAGGGTTTAGGTTTTAAGGTTTATGGTTTAGGATGGTTTAAGGTTTAGGGTGGATTAGGTTTATGGTTTAGAGTTTAGTGTTATGGTTACGGTTAGTGTTAGGGTTAGGGTTAGGGTTAGGGTTAGGGTTAGGGTTAGGGTTAGGGTTAGGGTAATGCTTAGGGTTAGGGTTAGGGTTAGGGTAAGGGTTAGGGGTTAGTGTTAGGGTTAGGGTTAGGGTTAGGGTTAGGGTTAGGGTTAGGTTAGGGTTAGTGTTAGGGTTAGGGTTAGGGTTAGGGGTTAGGGTTAGTGTTAGGGTTAGGGTTATTATTAGGGGGTTAGGTTTAAGTTTAGGATTAGTGTTAGGGTTAGAATTAGAAATAGGGTTAGTGTTAAGATTAGGGTCAGGGTTAGGTTTAGGTTTAGGGTTAGGGTTAGGGTTAGGGTTAGGGTCAGGGAGGGTTTAGGGTTAGGGTTAGGGTTAGGGTTAGATTTAGGGTTAGGTTTAGGTTTATTGTTAGATTTAGGATTTAGGGTCTAAGGTTTATGGTTTAGGATTGTTTAAGGTTTAGGGTGGATTAGGTTTAGGGTTTAGAGTCTAGTGTTATGGTTACGGTTAGGGTTAGGGTTAGGTTTAGGATTATTGTTAAGGTTAGGGTTAGGATTAGGTTTAGGGTTAGGGTTAGGGTTAGGGTTAGGGTTAGGGTTAGGGTTAGGGTTAGTGTTAAGGTTAGGGTTAGGATTAGGTTTAGGGTTAGGGTTAGGGTTAGGGTTAGGGTTAGGGTTAGGGTTAGGGTTAGGGTTAGGATTAGGGTTAGGGTTAGGGTTAGGGTAAGGGTTAGGGGTTAGGGTTAGGGTTATTTTTATTGTTAGGTTTAGTGTTTAGGGTTTAGTGTTTAGGGTTTAAGATTTAGGGTTTATGATTGTTTAAGATTTAGGTTGGTTTAGGTTAAGGGTTTAGGGTTTAGAGTTTAGGATTGTTTAAGGTTTTAGGTTTTTTAGGGTACAGTGTTTTGGGTTAAAAGTTTAGGGTTGTTTAGGGTTTAGTGTTTAGGGTTTAGGGTTGTTTAAGGTTTAGTGTTTAAGGTTTAGGTTTTAGGGTTGTTTTGGGTTTAGTGTTTAGTGTTGTTTAGGGTATAGTGTTAATAGTTTAGGGTTTAGGGTTATTTAGGGTTTAGTGTTTAAGGTTTAGGGTATAGGGTTGTTTAGGGTTTAGTGTTTAGGGTTGTTTATGGTTTAGTGATTAGGGTTGTTTAGGTTTGTTTAGAGGTTAGTGTTTAGGGTTATTCAGCGTTTATGATTTAGGGTTGTTCAGGGTTTAGGATTTATGGTTGTTCAGGGTTTAGGATTTAGGGATTAAGGTTAAGGGGTTAGGGTTAGGGTTAGGGTTAGGGTTAGGGTTAGCATTAGGGTTAGAGTTAGGGTTAGAGTTAGGGTTAGAGTTATGGTTATGGTTAGTGTTAGGATTAGGGTTAGGGTTAGGGTCAGGGTTAGGTTTAGGGTTAGGGTTAGGGTTAGGGTTAGGGTTAGGGTTAGATTTAGGGTCAGGTTTAGGTTTATTGTTAGATTTAGGTTTTAGGGTTTAAGGTTTATGGTTTAGGATTGTTTAAGGTTTAGAGTGGATTAGGTTTAGGGTTTAGAGTTTAGTGTTATGGTTACGGTTAGTGTTAGGCTTAGGGTTAGGGTTAGGGTTAGGGTAATGGTTAGGGTTAGGGTTAGGGTTAGGGTTAGGGTAAGGGTTAGGGGTTAGTGTTAAGGTTAGGGTTAGGGTTAGGGTTAGGGTTAGGTTAGGGTTAGGGTTAGGGTTAGGGTTAGGGTTAGGGTTTAGTGTTAGTGTTAGGGTTAGGGTTTTTATTAGGGGGTTAGGTTTAAGTTTAGGATGAGTGTTAGGGTTAGAATTAGAAATAGGGTTAGTGTTAGGATTAGGGTCAGGGTTAGGTTTAGGGTTAGGGTTAGGGTTAGGGTGAGGGTTAGGGTCAGGGAGGGTTTAGGGTTAGGGTTAGGGTTAGGGTAAGATTTAGGGTTAGGTTTAGGTTTATTGTTAGATTTAGGATTTAGGGTCTAAGGTTTATGGTTTAAGATTGTTTAAGGTTTAGGGTGGATTAGGTTTAGGGTTTAGAGTTTAGTGTTATGGTTACGGTTAGGGTTAGGGTTAGGGTTAGGGTTAGGATTAGGGTTAAGGTTAGGGTTAGGATTAGGTTTAGGTTTAGGGTTAGGGTTAGGGTTAGGGTTAGGGTTAGGGGTAGGGTTAGGGTTAAAATTAGGATTAGGGTTAGGGTTAGGGTAAGGGTTAGGGGTTAGGGTTAGGGTTATGGTTATTGTTAGGTTTAGGGTTTAGGGTTTAGTGTTTAGGGTTTAAGGTTTAGGGTTTAGGATTGTTTAAGATTTAGGGTGGTTTAGGTTAAGGGTTTAGGGTTTAGAGTTTAGGATTGTTTAAGGTTTAGGGTTGTTTAGGGTATAGTGTTTAGGGTTAAAAGTTTAGGGTTGTTTTGGGTTTAGTGTTTAGTGTTGTTTAGGGTATAGTGTTAATGGTTTAGGGTTTAGGGTTATTTAGGGTTTAGTGTTTAAGGTTTAGGGTATAGGGTTGTTTAGGATTTAGTGTTTAGGGTTGTTTATGGTTTAGTGATTAGGGTTGTTTAGGGTTGTTTAGAGGTTAGTGTTTAGGGTTATTCAGGGTTTATGATTTAGGGTTGTTCAGGGTTTAGGATTTATGGTTGTTCAGGGTTTAGGATTTAGGGATTAAGCTTAAGGGGTTAGGGTTTGGGTTAGGGTTAGGGTTAGGGTTAGCATTAGGGTTAGAGTTAAGGTTAGAGTTAGGGTTATGGGGTTATGTTAGGCTTAAGGTTAGGGTTAGGGTTATGGGGTTAAGGTTAGGGTTGGGGTTAGGGTTAGGTTTAGGTTTAGGGTTAGGTTTAGGGTTATGGTTATTCTCAGATTTAAGGTTTAAATTTTAGGGTTTATGGTTTAAGGTTTAGGGTTTAGGATTGTTTAAGTTTTAGGGTGGTTTAGGTTTAGGGTATAGGGTTTAGCGTTTAAGATTGTTTAATGTTTAGGGTTGTTTAGGTTTTAGCGTTTAGAGTTGTTTAGGGTTTTTTAGGGTTGTTTATGATTTAGTGTTTAGGGTTGTTCAGGATTTATGATTTAGGATATTTTAAGGTTTAGGGTTTAAGGTTGTATAGTGTTTTGGGTTTAGGGTATAATGTTTAGTGTTAAGGGTTTAGGGTTGTTTCGGGTATAGTGTTAATGGTTTTAGGGTTTAGGCTTGTTTAGTGTTTAGTGTTTAGGGTTTAGGGTTTAGGGTTTTTTAGCGTTTAGTGTTTACAGTTTAGGGTTTAGGGTGCTTTTGGAATTAGTGTTTAGGGTTTTTCGGGGTTTAGGGTTTAGGATTTAGGGTGTTAGGGTTAGTGTTAGGGTTAGGTTTAGTGTTAAGGTGAGGTTTAGGGTGAGGGTTAAGGTTAGGGTTAGGGTTAAGGTTAGTGTTAGTGTTAGGGTAAGGGATAGGGTTAGGGATAGGGTTAGGGTTAGGGTTAGGGTTAGGGTTAAGGTTAGGGTTAGGGTTTGGGTTAGGTTTAGGGGTTAGGGTTAGGGTTAGTGTTAGGGGTTAGGGGTTAGTGTTAGGGTTAGGGTTAGGGTTAGGGTTAGGGTTAGGTTTAGTGTTATGGTTATTATTAGGGGGTTAGGTTTTAGTTTAGGATTAGTGTTAGGGTTAGAATTAGAAATAGGGTTAGTGTTAGGATTAGGGTCAGGGTTAGGTTTAGGGATATGGTTAGGGTTTGGGTTAAGGGTAGGGTTAGGGTTAGGGTTAGATTTAAAGTTTAGGGTTTAGTGTTAAGATTAGAGATAGTGTGAGGTTTAGGGTTAGGTTTAGAGTTAGGGTTAGGGATAGTGTTTGGGTTATGATTAGTGTTATTATTAGGGTTAGGGTTAGTGTCAGGTTTAGGTTTAGGGTTAGGGTTAGGGTTAGGGTTAGATTTAGGGTTAGGTTTAGGTTTATTGTTAGATTTAGGGTTTAGGGTTTAAGGTTTAAGGTTTAGGATTGTTTAAGCTTTAGGGTAGAATAGGTTTAGGGTTTAGAGTTTAGTATTATGGTTACGGTTAGGGTTAGGGTTAGGGTTAGAGTTAGGGTTAGGGTTATTGTTAGGGTAAGGGTTAGGGTTAAGGTTAGGGTTAATGTTAGGGTTAGGGTTATGGTTAGTGTTAGGATTAGAGTTAGGGTTAGGGTCAGGGTTAGGTTTAGGGTTAGGGATAGGGTTAGGGTTAGATTTAGGGTTAGGTTTAGGTATATTGTTAGATTTAGGGTTTAGGGTTTAAGGTTTATGGTTTAGGATTGTTTAAGGTTTAGGGTGGATTAGGTTTACGGTTTAGAGTTTAGTGTTATGGTTACGGTTAGGGTTAGGGTTAGGGATGGGGTTAGGGTTAGGGTTAGGGTTATGGTAAGGGTTAGGGTTAGGTTTAGGATTAGGGTTATGGTAAAAGTTAGAAGGTTAGTGTTAGGGTTTGGGTTAGGGTTAGGGTTAGGGTTAGGTTAGGGTTAGGGATAGGGTTAGGGTTAGGGGTTAGGGTTAGTGTTAGGGTTAGGGTTATTATTAGGGGGTTAGGTTTATGTTTAGGATTAGTGTTAGGGTTAGAATTAGAAATAGAGTTAGTGTTAGGATTAGGGTCAGGGTTAGGTTTAGGGTTAGGGTTAGGGTTAGTGTTAGGGTTAAAGTCAGGGAGGGTTTAGGGTTAGGGTTAGGTTTAGGGTTAGATTTAGGGTTAGGTTTAGGTTTATTGTTAGATTTAGGATTTAGGGTCTAAGGTTTATGGTTTAGGATTGTTTAAGGTTTAGGGTGGATTAGGTTTAGGGTTTAGAGTTTAGTGTTATGGTTACGGTTAGGGTTAGGGTTAGGGTTAGGGTTAGGATTAGGGTTAAGGTTAGGGTTAGGATTAGGTTTAGGGTTAGGGTTAGGGTTAGCGTTAGGGTTAGGGTTAGGATTAGGGTTAGGATTAGGGTTAGGGTAAGGGTTAGGGGTTAGAGTTAGGGTTATGGTTATTGTTAGGTTTAGGGTTTAGGGTTTAGTGTTTAGGGTTTAAGGTTTAGGGTTTAGGATTGTTTAAGGTTTAGGGTGGTTTAGGTTAAGGGTTTAGGATTTAGAGTTTAGGATTGTTTAAGGTTTAGGATTGTTTAGGGTATAGAGTTTAGGGTTAAAAGTTTAGGGTTGTTTAGGGTTTAGTATTTAGGGTTTAGGGTTGTTTAAGGTTTAGTGTTAAAGGTTTAGGTTTTAGGGTTGTTTTGGGTTTAGTGTTTAATGTTGTTTAGGGTATAGTGTTAATGGTTTAGGGTTTAGGGTTATTTAGGGTTTAGTGTTTAAGGTTTAGGGTATAGGGTTGTTTAGGATTTAGTGTTTAGGGTTGTTTATGGTTTAGTGATTAGGGTTGTTTAGGGTTGTTTAGAGGTTAGTGTTTAGGGTTATTCAGGGTTTATGATTTAGGGTTGTTCAGGGTTTAGGATTTATTGTTGTTCAGGGTTTAGGATTTAGGGATTAAGGTTAAGGGGTTAGGGTTAGGGTTAGGGTTAGGGTTAGGGTTAGCATTAGGGTTAGAGTTAGGGTTAGAGTTAGGGTTAGAGTTAGGGTTATGGGGTTATGTTAGGCTTAAGGTTAGGGTTAGGGTTATGGGGTTAAGGTTAGGGTTGTGGTTAGGGTTAGGTTTAGGTTTAGGGTTAGGGTTAGGGTTATGGTTATTCTTAGATTTATGGTTTAAAATTTAGGGTTTATGGTTTAAGGTTTAAGGTTTAGGATTGTTTAAGTTTTAGGGTGGTTTAGGTTTAGGGTATAGAATTTAGCGTTTAAGATTGTTTAATGGTTAGGGTTGTTTAGGTTTTAGCGTTGAGAGTTGTTTAGGGTTTTTTAGGGTTGTTTATAATTTAGTGTTTAGGGTTGTTCAGGATTTATGATTTAGGATATTTTAAGGTTTACGGTTTAAGGTTGTATAGTGTTTTAGGGTTTAGGGTATAATGTTTAGGGTTAAGGGTTTAGGGTTGTTTAGGGTATAGTGTTAATGGTTTTAGGGTTTAGGCTTGTTTAGGGTTTAGTGTTTAGGGTTTAGGGTTTAGGGTTTTTTAGCGTTTAGTGTTTATAGTTTAGAGTTTAGGGTTCTTTTGGAATTAGTGTTTAGTGTTTTTCGGGGTTTAAGGTTTAGGATTTAGGGTGTTAGGGTTAGTTTTAGGGTTAGGTTTAGGGTTAAGGTGAGGGTTAGGGTGAGGGTTAAGGTTAGGGTTAGGGTTAAGGTTAGTGTTAGTGTTAGGGTAAGAATTAGGGTTAGGGATAAAGTTAGGGTTAGGGTTAGGGTTAAGGTTAGGGTTAGGGTTAGGGTTAGGGGTTAGGGTTAGGGTTAGTGTTAGGGGTTAGGGGTTAGTGTTAGGATTAGGGTTAGGGTTAGGGTTAGGGTTAGGGTTAGGTTTAGTGTTAGGGTTATTATTAGGGGGTTAGGTTTTAGTTTATGATTAGTGTTAGGGTTAGAATTAGAAATAGTGTTAGTGTTAGGATTAGGGTCAGGGTTAGGTTTAGGGATAGGGTTAGGGTTAAGGGTAGGGTTAGGGTTA
>NC_137985.1:3760700-3768200 GCF_963924665.1 Micromys minutus | reverse complement strand
TTAGGGTTAGGGTTAGCATTAGGGTTAGAGTTAGGGTTAGAGTTAGGGTTAGAGTTAGGGTTATGGGGTTATGTTAGGCTTAAGGTTAGGGTTAGGGTTATGGGGTTAAGGTTACGGTTGGGGTTAGGGTTAGGTTTAGGTTTAGGGTTAGGGTTAGGGTTATGGTTATTCTTAGATTTATGGTTTAAAATTTAGGGTTTATGGTTTAAGGTTTAGGGTTTAGGATTGTTTAAGTTTTAGGGTGGTTTAGGTTTAGGGTATAGGGTTTAGCGTTTAAGATTGTTTAATGTTTAGGGTTTTTTAGGTTTTAGCGTTTAGAGTTGTTTAGGGTTTTTTGGGGTTGTTTATGATTTAGTGTTTAGGGTTGTTCAGGATTTATGATTTAGGATATTTTAAGGTTTAGGGTTTAAGGTTGTATAGTGTTTTAGGGTTTAGGGTATAATATTTAGGGTTAAGGGTTTAGGGTTGTTTAGGGTATAGTGTTAATGGTTTTAGTGTTTAGGCTTGTTTAGGGTTTAGTGTTTAGGGTTTAGAGTTTAGGGTTTTTTAGCGTTTAGTGTTTATAGTTTAGGGTTTAGGGTGCTTTTGGAATTAGTGTTTAGGGTTTTTCGGGGTTTAGGGTTTAGGATTTAGGGTGTTAGGTTTAGTGTTAGGGTTAGGTTTAGTGTTAAGGTGAGGGTTAGGGTGAGGGTTAAGGTTAGGGTTAGGGTTAAGGTTAGTGTTAGTGTTAGGGTAAGGGTTAGGGTTAGGGATAGGGTTAGGGTTAGGGTTAGGGTTAGGGTTAAGTTTAGGGTTAGGGTTAGGGTTAGGGTTAGGGGTTAGTGTTAGGGTTAGTGTTAGGTGTTAGGGGTTAGTGTTAGGGTTAGGGTTAGGGTTAGGGTTAGGGTTAGGTTTTGTGTTAGGGTTATTATTAGGGGGTTAGGTTTTAGTTTAGGATTAGTGTTAGGGTTAGAATTAGAAATAGGGTTAGTGTTAGGATTAGGGTCAGGGTTAGGTTTAGGAATATGGTTAGGGTTAGGGTTAATGGTAGAGTTAGGGTTAGGGTTAGATTTAAAGTTTAGGGTTTAGTGTTAGGATTAGGGATAGTGTGAGGTTTAGGGTTAGGTTTAGGGTTAGGGTTAGGGTTAGTTTTTGGGTTATGATTAGTGTTATTATTAGGGTTAGGGTTAGGGTCAGGTTTAGGTTTAGGGTTAGGGTTAGGGTTAGGGTTAGATTTAGGGTTAGGTTTAGGTTTATTGTTAGATTTAGGGTTTAGGGTTTAAGGTTTAAGGTTTAGGATTGTTTAAGGTTTAGGGTAGATTAGGTTTAGGGTTTAGAGTTTAGTATTATGGTTACGGTTAGGGTTAGGGTTAGGGTTAGAGTTAGGGTTAGGGTTAGGGTTACGGTTAGGGTTAGGGTTAGGGTTAGGGTTAGGTTAGGGTTAGGGTTAGGGTTAGGGTTAAGGTTAGGTTTAGGGTTAGGGTTAGGGTTATGGTTAGTGTTAGGATGAGGGTTAGTGTTAGGGTCAGGGTTAGTTTTAGGGTTAGGGTTAGGGTTAGGGTTAGATTTAGGGTCAGGTTCAGGTTTATTGTTAGATTTAGTGTTTAGGGTTTAAGATTTATGGTTTAGGATTGTGTAAGGTTTAGGGTGGATTAGGTTTAGGGTTTAGAGTTTAGTGTTATGGTTACGGTTAATGTTAGGCTTAGGGTTAGGGTTAGGTTTAGGGTTAGGGTAATGGTTAGGGTTAGGGTTAGGGTTAGGGTTAGGGTAAGTGTTAGGGGTTAGTGTTAGGGTTAGGGTTAGGGTTAGGGTTAGGGTTAGGTTAGGGTTAGGGTTAGGGTTAGGGTTAGGGGTTAGGGTTAGTGTTAGGGTTAGGTTTATTATTAGGGGGTTAGGTTTAAGTTTAGGATTAGTGTTAGGGTTAGAATTAGAAATAGGGTTAGTGTTAGGATTAGGGTCAGGGTTAGGTTTAGGGTTAGGGTTAGTGTTAGGGTTAGGGTTAGGGTTAGAATTAGGGTTAGGGTTAGGGTTAGGGTTAGGGTTAGGGTTAGGGTTAGGATTAGGTTTAGGGTTAGGGTTTAGTGTTTAGGGTTTAAGGTTTAGGGTTTAGGATTGTTTAAGATTTAGGGTGGTTTAGGTTAAGGGTTTAGGCTTTAGAGTTTAGGATTGTTTAAGGTTTAGGGTTGTTTAGGGTATAGTGTTTAGGATTAAAAGTTTAGGGTTGTTTAGGGTTTAGTGTTTAGGGTTTAGGGTTGTTTAAGGTTTAGTGTTTAAGGTTTAGGTTTTAGGGTTGTTTTGGGTTTAGTGTTTAGTGTTGTTTAGGGTATAGTGTTAATGGTTTAGGGTTTAGGGTTATTTAGGGTTTAGTGTTTAAGGTTTAGGGTATAGGGTTGTTTAGGGTTTAGTGTTTAGGGTTGTTTATGGTTTAGTGATTAGGGTTGTTTAGGGTTGTTTAGAGGTTAGTGTTTAGGGTTATTCAGGGTTTATGATTTAGGGTTGTTCAGGGTTTAGGATTTATGGTTGTTCAGGGTTTAGGATTTAGGGATTAAGGTTAAGGGGTTAGGGTTAGGGTTAGGGTTAGGGTTAGGGTTAGCATTAGGGTTAGAGTTAGGGTTAGAGTTAGGGTTATGGGGTTATGTTAGGCTTAAGGTTAGGGTTAGGGTTATGAGGTTAAGGTTAGGGTTGGGGTTAGGGTTAGGTTTAGGTTTAGGGTTAGGGTTAGGGTTATGGTTATTCTTAGATTTATGGTTTAATATTTAGGGTTTATGGTTTAAGGTTTAGGGTTTAGGATTGTTTAAGTTTTAGGGTGGTTTTAAGTTTAGGGTATAGGGTTTAGCGTTTAAGATTGTTTAATGTTTAGGGTTGTTTAGGTTTTAGCGTTTAGAGCTGTTTAGGGTTTTTTAGGGTTGTTTATGATTTAGTGTTTAGGGTTGTTCAGGATTTATGATTTAGGATATTTTAAGGTTTAGGGTTTAAGGTTGTATAGTGTTTTAGGGTTTAGGGTATAATATTTAGGGTTAAGGGTTTAGGGTTGTTTAGGGTATAGTGTTAATGGTTTTAGGGTTTAGGCTTGTTTAGGGTTTAGTGTTTAGGGTTTAGAGTTTAGGGTTTTTTAGCGTTTAGTGTTTATAGTTTAGGGTTTAGGGTGCTTTTGGAATTAGTGTTTAGGGTCTTTCGGGGTTTAGGGTTTAGGATTTAGGGTGTTAGGGTTAGTGTTAGGGTTAGGTTTAGGGTTAAGGTGAGGGTTAGGGTGAGGGTTAAGGTTAGGGTTAGGGTTAAGGTTAGTGTTAGTGTTAGGGTAAGGGTTAGGGTTAGGGATAGGGTTAGGGTTAGGGTTAAGGTTAGGGTTAAGGTTAGGGTTAGGGTTAGGGTTAGGGTTAGGGGTTAGTGTTAGGGTTAGTGTTAGTGGTTAGGGGTTAGTTTTAGGGTTAGGGTTAGGGTTAGGGTTAGGTTTTGTGTTAGGGTTATTATTAGGGGGTTAGGTTTTAGTTTAGGATTAGTGTTAGGGTTAGAATTAGAAATAGGGTTAGTGTTAGGATTAGGGTCAGGGTTAGGTTTAGGGATATGGTTAGGGTTAGGGTTAAGGGTAGAGTTAGGGTTAGGGTTAGATTTAAAGTTTAGGGTTTAGTGTTAGGATTAGGGATAGTGTGAGGTTTAGGGTTAGGTTTAGGGTTAGGGTTAGGGTTAGTGTTTGGGTTATGATTAGTGTTATTATTAGGGTTAGGGTTAGGGTCCGGTTTAGGTTTAGGGTTAGGGTTAGGGTTAGGGTTAGATTTAGGGTTAGGTTTAGGTTTATTGTTAGATTTAGGGTTTAGGGTTTAAGGTTTAGGGTTTAGGATTGTTTAAGGTTTAGGGTAGATTAGGTTTAGGGTTTAGAGTTTAGTATTATGGTTACGGTTAGGGTTAAAGTTAGGGTTAGAGTTAGGGTTAGGGTTAGGGTTAGGGTTAGGGTTAAGTTTAGGGTTAATGTTAGGGTTAGGGTTAGGGTAAAAGTTAGGGGGTTAGTGTAAGGGTTAGGTTTAGGGTTAGGGTTAGGGTTAGGTTAGGGTTAGGGTTAGGGTTAGGGTAAGGGTTATGTTTAGGGTTAGGGTTAGGATTAAGGTTAGGGTTAGGGTTAGGGTTAGGGTTATGGTTAGTGTTAGGATTAGGGTTAGTGTTAGGGTCAGGGAGGGTTTAGGGTTAGGGTTAGGGTTAGGGTTAGATTTAGGGTCAGGTTTAGGTTTATTGTTAGATTTAGTGTTTAGGGTTTAAGATTTATGGTTTAGGATTGTTTAAGGTTTAGGGTGGATTAGGTTTAGGGTTTAGAGTTTAGTGTTATGGTTACGGTTAGTGTTAGGGTTAGGGTTAGGGTTAGGGTTAGGGTTAGGGTTAGGGTAATGGTTAGGGTTAGGGTTAGGGTTAGGGTTAGGGTAAGGGTTAGGGGTTAGTGTTAGGGTTAGGGTTAGGGTTAGGGTTAGGGTTAGGGTTAGGTTAGGGTTAGGGTTAGGGTTAGGGTTAGGTTTTGTGTTAGGGTTATTATTAGGGGGTTAGGTTTTAGTTTAGGATTAGTGTTAGGGTTAGAATTAGAAATAGGGTTAGTGTTAGGATTAGGGTCAGGGTTAGGTTTAGGGATATGGTTAGGGTTAAGGTTAAGGGTAGAGTTATGGTTAGGGTTAGATTTAAAGTTTAGGGTTTAGTGTTAGGATTAGGGATAGTGTGAGGTTTAGGGTTAGGTTTAGGGTTAGGGTTAGGGTTAGTTTTTGGGTTATGATTAGTGTTATTATTAGGGTTAGGGTTAGGGTCAGGTTTAGGTTTAGGGTTAGGGTTAGGGTTAGGGTTAGATTTAGGGTTAGGTTTAGGTTTATTGTTAGATTTAGGGTTTAGGGTTTAAGGTTTAAGGTTTAGGATTGTTTAAGGTTTAGGGTAGATTAGGTTTAGGGTTTAGAGTTTAGTATTATGGTTACGGTTAGGGTTAGGGTTAGGGTTAGAGTTAGGGTTAGGGTTAGGGTTACGGTTAGGGTTAGGGTTAGGGTTAGGGTTAGGGTTAGGTTAGGGTTAGGGTTAGGGTTAGGGTAAAGGTTAGGTTTAGGGTTAGGGTTAGGGTTAAGGTTAGTGTTAGGGTTAGGGTTAGGGTTATGGTTAGTGTTAGGATTAGGGTTAGTGTTAGGGTCAGGGTTAGTTTTAGGGTTAGGGTTAGGGTTAGGGTTAGATTTAGGGTCAGGTTCAGGTTTATTGTTAGATTTAATGTTTAGGGTTTAAGATTTATGGTTTAGGATTGTTTAAGGTTTAGGGTGGATTAGGTTTAGGGTTTAGAGTTTAGTGTTATGGTTACGGTTAATTTTAGGCTTAGGGTTAGGGTTAGGGTTAGGGTTAGGGTAATGGTTAGGGTTAGGGTTAGGGTTAGGGTTAGGGTAAGTGTTAGGGGTTAGTGTTAGGGTTAGGGTTAGGGTTAGGGTTAGGTTAGGGTTAGGGTTAGGGTTAGGGGTTAGGGTTAGTGTTAGGGTTAGGTTTATTATTAGGGGGTTAGGTTTAAGTTTAGGATTAGTGTTAGGGTTAGAATTAGAAATAGGGTTATTGTTAGGATTAGGGTCAGGGTTAGGTTTAGGGTTAGGGTTAGTGTTAGGGTTAGGGTTAGGGTTAGGATTAGGGTTAGGGTTAGGGTTAGGGTTAGGGTTAAGGTTAGGGTTAGGGTTAGGATTAGGTTTAGGGTTAGGGTTTAGTGTTTAGGGTTTAAGGTTTAGGGTTTAGGATTGTTTAAGATTTAGGGTGGTTTAGGTTAAGGGTTTAGGCTTTAGAGTTTAGGATTGTTTAAGGTTTAGGGTTGTTTAGGGTATAGTGTTTAGGATTAAAAGTTTAGGGTTGTTTAGGGTTTAGTGTTTAGGGTTTAGGGTTGTTTAAGGTTTAGTGTTTAAGGTTTAGGTTTTAGGGTTGTTTTGGGTTTAGTGTTTAGTGTTGTTTAGGGTATAGTGTTAATGGTTTAGGGTTTAGGGTTATTTAGGGTTTAGTGTTTAAGGTTTAGGGTATAGGGTTGTTTAGGGTTTAGTGTTTAGGGTTGTTTATGGTTTAGTGATTAGGGTTGTTTAGGGTTGTTTAGAGGTTAGTGTTTAGGGTTATTCAGGGTTTATGATTTAGGGTTGTTCAGGGTTTAGGATTTATGGTTGTTCAGGGTTTAGGATTTAGGGATTAAGGTTAAGGGGTTAGGGTTAGGGTTAGGGTTAGGGTTAGGGTTAGGGTTAGCATTAGGGTTAGAGTTAGGGTTAGAGTTAGGGTTATGGGGTTATGTTAGGCTTAAGGTTAGGGTTAGGGTTATGGGGTTAAGGTTAGGGTTGGGGTTAGGGTTAGGTTTAGGTTTAGGGTTAGGGTTAGGGTTATGGTTATTCTTAGATTTATGGTTTAATATTTAGGGTTTATGGTTTAAGGTTTAGGGTTTAGGATTGTTTAAGTTTTAGGGTGGTTTAGGTTTAGGGTATAGGGTTTAGCGTTTAAGATTGTTTAATGTTTAGGGTTGTTTAGGTTTTAGCGTTTAGAGTTGTTTAGGGTTTTTTAGGGTTGTTTATGATTTAGTGTTTAGGGTTGTTCAGGATTTATGATTTAGGATATTTTAAGGTTTAGGGTTTAAGGTTGTATAGTGTTTTAGGGTTTAGGGTATAATGTTTAGGGTTAAGGGTTTAGGGTTGTTTAGGGTATAGTGTTAATGGTTTTAGGGTTTAGGCTTGTTTAGGGTTTAGTGTTTAGGGTTTAGGGTTTAGGGTTTTTTAGCGTTTAGTGTTTATAGTTTAGGGTTTAGGGTGCTTTTGGAATTAGTGTTTAGGGTTTTTCGGGGTTTAGGGTTTAGGATTTAGGGTGTTAGGGTTAGTGTTAGGGTTGAGATAAGGGTTAAGGTGAGGGTTAGGGTTAAGGTTAGTGTTAGTGTTAGGGTAATGGTTAGGGTTAGGGATAGGGTTAGGGTTAGGGTTAGTGTTAGGATTAAGGTTAGGGTTAGGGTTAGGGTTAGGGTTAGGGGTTAGTGTTAGGGTTAGTGTTAGGGGTTAGGGGTTAGTGTTAGGGTTAGGGTTAGGGTTAGGGTTAGGTTTAGTGTTAGGGTTATTATTAGGGGGTTAGGGTTAGGGTTAGGGTTAGGGTTAGGGGTTAGGGTTAGTGTTAGGGTTAGGGTTATTATTAGGGGGTTAGGTTTAAGTTTAGGATTAGTGTTAGGGTTAGAATTAGAAATAGGGTTAGTGTTAGGATTAGGGTCAGGGTTAGGTTTAGGGTTAGGGTTAGGGTTATGGTTAGGGTTAGGGTCAGAAAGGGTTTAGGGTTAGGGTTAGGGTTAGGGTTAGATTTAGGGTTAGGTTTAGGTTTATTGTTAGATTTAGGATTTAGGGTCTAAGGTTTATGGTTTAGGATTGTTTAAGGTTTAGGGTGGATTAGGTTTAGGGTTTAGAGTTTGTGTTATGGTTACGGTTAGGGTTAGAGTTAGGTTTAGGGTTAGGATTAGGGTTAAGTTTGGGGTTAGGATTAGGTTTAGGGTTAGGGTTAGGGTTAGGGTTAAGGTTAGGGTTA
>NC_137985.1:3703200-3755700 GCF_963924665.1 Micromys minutus | reverse complement strand
TTAGGGTTAGGGTTAGGGTTAGGGTTAGGGTTAGGGTTAGGGTTAGGGTTAGGATTAGGGTTCGGGTTAGGGTTAGGGTAAAGTTTAGGGGTTAGGGTTAGGGTTATGGTTATTGTTAGGTTTAGGGTTTAGGGTTTAGTGTTTAGGGTTTAAGGTTTAGGGTTTAGGATTGTTTAAGATTTAGGGTGGTTTAGGTTAAGGGTTTAGGGTTTAGAGTTTAGGATTGTTTAAGGTTTAGGGTTGTTTAGGGTATAGTGTTTAGGGTTAAAAGTTTAGGGTTGTTTAGGGTTTAGTGTTTAGGGTTTAGGGTTGTTTAAGGTTTAGTGTTTAAGGTTTAGGTTTTAGGGTTGTTTTGGGTTTAGTGTTTAGTGTTGTTTAGGGTATAGTGTTAATGGTTTAGGGTTTAGGGTTATTTAGGGTTTAGTGTTTAAGGTTTAGGGTATAGGGTTGTTTAGGGTTTAGTGTTTAGGGTTGTTTATGGTTTAGTGATTAGGGTTGTTTAGGGTTGTTTAGAGGTTAGTGTTTAGGGTTGTTCAGGGTTTATGATTTAGGGTTGTTCAGGATTTAGGATTTATGGTTGTTCAGGGTTTAGGATTTAGGGATTAAGGTTAAGGGGTTAGGGTTAGGTTTAGGGTTAGGGTTAGGGTTAGGGTTAGGGTTAGGGTTAGCGTTAGTTTTAGGGTTAGGGTTAAGGTTAGGGTTAGGGTTTAGGTTAGGGTTATGGTTAGTGTTAGGATTATGGTTAGGGTTAGGGTCAGGGTTAGGTTTAGGGTTAGGGTTAGGGTTAGGGTTAGATTTAGGGTCAGGTTTAGGTTTATTGTTAGATTTAGGGTTTAGGGTTTAAGGTTTATGGTTTAGGATTGTTTAAGGTTTAGGGTGGATTAGGTTTAGGGTTTAGAGTTTAGTGTTATGGTTATGGTTAGTGTTAGGGTTAGGGTTAGGGTTAGGGTTACGGTTAGGGTAATGGTTAGGGTTAGGGTTAGGGTTAGGGTTAGGGTAAGGGTTAGGGGTTAGTGTTAGGGTTAGGGTTAGGTTTAGGTTCAGGTTAGGGTTAGGGTTAGGGTTAGGGTTAGGGTTAGGGGTTAGGGTTAGTGTTAGTGTTAGGGTTATTATTAGGGGGTTAGGGTTAAGTTTAGGATTAGTGTTAGGGTTAGAATTAGAAATAGGGTTAGTGTTAGGATTAGGGTCAGGGTTAGGTTTAGGGTAAGGGTTAGGGGTTAGGGTTAGGGTTATGATTATTGTTAGGTTTAGGGTTTAGGGTTTAGTGTTTAGGGTTTAAGGTTTAGGGTTTAGGATTGTTTAAGATTTAGGGTGGTTTAGGTTAAGGGTTTAGGGTTTTGAGTTTAGGATTGTTTAAGGTTTAGGGTTGTTTAGGGTATAGTGTTAATGGTTTTAGGGTTTAGGCTTGTTTAGGGTTTAGTGTTTAGGGTTTAGGGTTTAGGGTTTTTTAGCGTTTAGTGTTTATAGTTTAGGGTTTAGGGTGCTTTTGGAATTAGTGTTTAGGGTTTTTCAGGGTTTAGGGTTTAGGATTTAGGGTGTTAGGGTTAGTTTTAGGGTTAGGTTTAGGGTTAAGGTGAGGGTTAGGGTGAGGGTTAAGGTTAGGGTTAGGGTTAAGGTTAGTGTTAGTGTTAGAATAAGGGTTAGGGTTAGGGATAGGGTTAGGGTTAGGGTTAGGGTTAGGGTTAAGGTTAGGGTTAGGGTTAGGGTTAGGGTTAGGGGTTTGGGTTAGGGTTAGTGTTAGGGGTTAGGGGTTAGTGTTAGGGTTAGGGTTAGGTTTAGTGTTAGGGTTATTATTAGGGGGTTAGGTTTTAGTTTAGGATTAGTGTTAGGGTTTGAATTAGAAATAGGGTTAGTGTTAGGATTAGGGTCAGGGTTAGGTTTAGAAATATGGTTAGGTTTAGGGTTAAGGGTAGGGTTAGTGTTATGGTTAGAATTAAAGTTTAGGGTTTAGTGTTAGGATTAGGGATAGTGTGAGGTTTAGGGTTAGGTTTAGGGTTAGGGTTAGGGTTAGTGTTTGGGTTATTTTTAGTGTTAGGATTAGGATTAGGGTTAGGGTCAGGTTTATGTTCAGGGTTAGGGTTAGAGTTAGGGTTAGGTTTAGGGTTAGGTTTAGGTTTATTGTTAGATTTAGGGTTTAGGGTTTAAGGTTTATGGTTTAGGATTGTTTAAGTTTAAGGGTGGATTAGGTTTAGGGTTTAGAGTTTAGTATTATGGTTATGGTTAGGGTTAGGGTTAGGGTTAGAGTTAGGGTTAGGGTTAGGGTTAGGGTTAAGGTTAGGGTTAGTGTTAGGGTTAGGGTTATGGTTAGTGTTAGGATTAGGGTTAGGGTTAGGGTCAGGGTTAGGTTTAAGGTTAAGGTTAGGGTTAGGGTTAGGGTTAGGGTTAGGGTTAGGATTAGGGTTAGGGTTAGGGTTAGGGTAAGGGTTAGGGGTTAGGGTTAGGGTTATGGTTATTGTTAGGTTTAGGGTTTAGGGTTTAGTGTTTAGGGTTTAAGGTTTATGGTTGAGGATTGTTTAAGGTTTAGGGTGGATTAGGTTTAGGGTTTAGAGTTTAGTGTTATGGTTACGGTTAGGGTTAGGGTTAGGGAGAGGGTTAGGGTTAGGGTTAGGGTTATGGTAAGGGTTAGGTTTAGGGTTAGGGTTAGGGTTAGGGTAAAAGTTAGGGGGTTAGTGTTAGGGTTTGTGTTAGGGTTAGGGTTAGGGTTAGGGTTAGGTTAGGGTTAGGGTTAGGGTTAGGGTTAGGGATAGGGTTAGGTTAGGGTTAGGGTTAGGGTTAGGGTTAGGGTTAAGGGTTAGGGTTAGTGAAAGGGTTAGGGTTATTATTAGGGGGTTAGGTTTAAGTTCAGGATTAGTGTTAGGCTTAGAATTAAAAATAGGGTTAGTGTTAGGATTAGGGTCAGGGTTAGGTTTAGGGTTAGGGTTAGGGTTAGGGTCAGGGAGGGTTTAGGGTTAGGGTTAGGGTTAGTGTTAGATTTAGGGTTAGGTTTATGTTTATTGTTAGATTTAGGATTTAGGGTCTAAGGTTTATGGTTTAGGATTGTTTAACGTTTAGGGTGGATTAGGTTTAGGGTTTAGAGTTTAGTGTTATGGTTACGGTTAGGGTTAGGGTTAGGGTTAGGATTAGGGTTAATGTTAGGTTAGGATTAGGTTTAGGGTTAGGGTTAGGGTTAGGGTTAGGGTTAGGGTTAGTGTTAGGGTTAGGGTTAGGATTAGGTTTAGGTTTAGGGTTACGGTTAGGGTTAGGGTTAGGGTTAGGATTAGTGTTAAGGTTAGGGTTAGGTTTAGGGTTAGGGTTAGGGTTAGGGTTAGGGTTAGGGTTAGGGTTAGGGTTAGGATTAGGGTTAGGGTTAGGGTTAGGGTAAGGGTTAGGGGTTAGGGTTAGGGTTATGGTTATTGTTAGGTTTATGGTTTAGGGTTTAGTGTTTAGGGTTTAAGGTTTAGGGTTTAGGATTGTTTAAGATTTAGGGTGGTTTAGGTTAAGGGTTTAGGGTTTAGAGTTTAGGATTGTTTAAGGTTTAGGGTTGTTTAGGGTATAGTGTTTAGGGTTAAAAGTTTAGGGTTGTTTAGGGTTTAGTGTTTAGGGTTTAGGTTTGTTTAAGGTTTAGTGTTTAAGGTTTAGGTTTTAGGGTTGTTTTGGATTTAGTGTTTAGTGTTGTTTAGGGTATAGTGTTAATGGTTTAGGGTTTAGGGTTATTTAGGGTTTAGTGTTTAAGGTTTAAGGTATAGGGTTGTTTAGGGTTTAGTGTTTAGGGTTGTTTATGGTTTAGTGATTAGGGTTGTTTAGGGTTGTTTAGAGGTTAGTGTTTAGGGTTATTCAGGGTTTATGATTTAGGGTTGTTCAGGGTTTAGGATTTATGGTTGTTCAGGGTTTAGGATTTAGGGATTAAGGTTAAGGGGTTAGGGTTAGGGTTAGGGTTAGGGTTAGCATTAGGGTTAGAGTTAGGGTTAGAGTTAGGGTTATGGGGTTATGTTAGGCTTAAGGTTAGGGTTAGGGTTATGGGGTTAAGGTTAGGGTTGGGGTTAGGGTTAGGTTTAGGTTTAGGGTTAGGGTTAGGGTTATGGTTATTCTTAGATTTATGGTTTAAAATTTAGGGTTTATGGTTTAAGGTTTAGGGTTTAGGATTGTTTAAGTTTTAGGGTGGTTTACGTTTAGGGTTCAAAATTTAGCGTTTAAGATTGTTTAATGGTTAGGGTTGTTTAGGTTTTAGCGTTTAGAGTTGTTTAGGGTTTTTTAGGGTTGTTTATAATTTAGTGTTTAGGGTTGTTCATTATTTATGATTTAGGATATTTTAAGGTTTAGGGTTTAAGGTTGTATAGTGTTTTAGGGTTTAGGGTATAATGTTTAGGGTTAAGGGTTTAGGGTTGTTTAGGTTATAGTGTTAATGGTTTTAGGGTTTAGGCTTGTTTAGGGTTTAGTGTTTAGGGTTTAGGGTTTAGGGTTTTTTAGCGTTTAGTGTTTATAGTTTAGGGTTTAGGGTGCTTTTGGAATTAGTGTTTAGGGTTTTTCGGGGTTTAGGGTTTAGGATTTAGGGTGTTAGGGTTAGTGTTAGGGTTAGGTTTAGGGTTAAGGTGAGGGTTAGGGTGAGGGTTAAGGTTAGGGTTAGGGTTAAGGTTAGTGTTAGTTTTAGGGTAAGGGTTAGGGTTAGGGATAGGGTTAGGGTTAGGGTTAGAGTTAGGGTTAAGGTTGGGGTTAGGGTTAGGGTTAGGGTTAGGGGTTTGGTTTAGGGTTAGTGTTAGGTGTTAGGGGTTAGTGCTTGGGTTAGGATTAGGGTTAGGGTTAGGGTTAGGTTTAGTGTTAGGGTTATTATTAGGGGGTTAGGTTTTAGTTTAGGATTAGTGTTAGGGTTAGAATTAGAAATAGGGTTAGTGTTAGGATTAGGGTCAGGATAAGGTTTAGAAATATGGTTAGGGTTAGGGTTAAGGGTAGGGTTAGGGTTAGGGTTAGAATTAAGGTTTAGAGTTTAGTGTTAAGATTAGGAATAGAGTGAGGTTTAGGGTTAGGTTTGGGGTTAGGCTTAGGGTTAGTGTTTGGGTTATGATTAGTGTTAGGATTAGGATTAGGGTTAGGGTCAGGTTTATGTTTAGGGTTAGGGTTAGGGTTAGGGTTAGATTTAGGGTTAGGTTTAGGTTTATTGTTAGATTTAGGGTTTAGGGTTTAAGGTTTATGGTTTAGGATTGTTTAAGTTTAAGGGTGGATTAGGTTTAGGGTTTAGAGTTTAGTATTATGGTTACGGTTAGGGTTAGGGTTAGGGATGGAGTTAGGGTTAGGGTTAGGGTGATGGTAAGGGTTAGGTTTAGGGTTAGGGTTAGTGTTAGGGTAAAAGTTAGGGGGTTAGTGTTAGGGTTTGTGTTAGGGTTAGGGTTAGGGTTAGGTTAGGGTTAGGGTTAGGGTTAGGGTTAGGGTTAGGGTTAGGGTTAGGTTAGGGTTAGGGTTAGGGTTAGGGTTAGGGTTAGGGGTTAGGGTTAGTGAAAGGGTTAGGGTTATTATTAGGGGGTTAGGTTTAAGTTTTGGATTAGTGTTAGGGTTAGAATTAGAAATAGGGTTAGTGTTAGGATTAGGGTCAGGGTTAGGTTTAGGGTTAGGGTTAGGGTTAGGGTTAGGGTCAGGGAGGGTTTAGGGTTAGGGTTAGGGTTAGGGTTAGATTTAGGTTTAGGTTTAGGTTTATTGTTAGATTTAGGATTTAGGGTCTAAGGTTTATGGTTTAGGATTGTTTATGGTTTAGGGTGGATTAGGTTTAGGGTTTAGAGTTTAGTGTTATGGTTACGGTTAGGGTTAGGGTTAGGGTTAGGATTAGGGTTAAGGTTAGGGTTAGGATTAGGTTTAGGGTTAGGGTTAGGGTTAGGGTTAGGGTTAGGGTTAGGATTAGGGTTAGGGTTTGGGTTAGGGTAAGGGTTAGGGGTTAGGGTTAGGGTTATGGTTATTGTTAGGTTTAGGGTTTAGGGTTTAGTGTTTAGGGTTTAAGGTTTAGGGTTTAGGATTGTTTAAGATTTAGGGTGGTTTAGGTTAAGGGATTAGGGTTTAGAGTTTAGGATTTTTAAGGTTTAGTGTTGTTTAGGGTATAGTGTTTAGGGTTAAAAGTTTAGGGTTGTTTAGGGTTTAGTGTTTAGGGTTTAGGGTTGTTTAAGGTTTAGTGTTTAAGGTTTAGGTTTTAGGGTTGTTTTGGGTTTAGTGTTTAGTGTTGTTTAGGGTATAGTGCTAATGGTTTAGGGTTTAGGATTATTTAGGGTTTAGTGTTTAAGGTTTAGGGTATAGGGTTGTTTAGGGTTTAGTGTTTAGGGTTGTTTATGGTTTAGTGATTAGGGTTATTTAGGGTAGTTTAGAGGTTAGTGTTTAGGGTTATTCAGGGTTTATGATTTAGGGTTGTTCAGGGTTTAGGATTTATGGTTGTTAAGGGTTTAGGATTTAGGGATTAAGCTTAAGGGGTTAGGGTTAGGGTTAGGGTTAGTGTTAGGGTTAGGGTTAGGGTTAAGGTTAGGGTTAGGGTTAGGGTTAGGGTTATGGTAAGGGTTAGGTTTAGGGTTAGGGTTAGGGTTAGGGTAAAAGTTAGGGGGTTAGTGTTAGGGTTTGTGTTAGGGTTAGGGTTAGGGTTAGGGTTAGGTTAGGGTTAGGGTTAGGGTTAGGGTTAGGGTTAGGTTAGGGTTAGGGTTAGGGTTAGGGTTAGGGATATGGGTTAGGGTTAGTTAAAGGGTTAGGGTTATTATTAGGGGGTTAGGATTAAGTTTAGGATTAGTGTTAGGGTTAGAATTATAAATAGGGTTAGTGTTAGGATTAGGGTCAGGGTTAGGTTTAGGGTTAGGGTTAGGGTTAGGGTTAGGGTCAAGGAGGGTTTAGGGTTAGGGTTAGGGTTAGGGTTAGATTTAGGTTTAGGTTTAGGTTTATTGTTAGATTTAGGGTTTAGGGTCTAAGGTTTATGGTTTAGGATTGTTTAAGGTTTAGGGTGGATTAGGTTTAGGGTTTAGAGTTTAGTGTTATGGTTACGGTTAGGGTTAGGGTTAGGGTTAGGATTAGGGTTAAGGTTAGGGTTAGGATTAGGTTTAGGGTTAGGGTTAGGGTTAGGGTTAGGGTTAGGGTTAGGGTTAGGATTAGGGTTAGGGTTAGGGTTAGGGTAAGGGTTAGGGGTTAGGGTTAGGGTTATGGTTATTGTTAGGTTTAGGGTTTAGGGTTTAGTGTTTAGGGTTTAAGGTTTAGGGTTTAGGATTGTTTAAGATTTAGGGTGGTTTAGGTTAAGGGATTAGGGTTTAGAGTTTAGGATTGTTTAAGGTTTAGTGTTGTTTAGGGTATAGTGTTTAGGGTTAAAAGTTTAGGGTTGTTTAGGGTTTAGTGTTTAGGGTTTAGGGTTGTTTAAGGTTTAGTGTTTAAGGTTTAGGTTTTAGGGTTTTTTTGGGTTTAGTGTTTAGTGTTGTTTAGGGTATATTGCTAATGGTTTAGGGTTTAGGATTATTTAGGGTTTAGTGTTTAAGGTTTAGGGTATAGGGTTGTTTAGGGTTTAGTGTTTAGGGTTGTTTATGGTTTAGTGATTAGGGTTATTTAGGGTAGTTTAGAGGTTAGTGTTTAGGGTTATTCAGTGTTTATGATTTAGGGTTGTTCAGGGTTTAGGATTTATGGTTGTTCAGGGTTTAGGATTTAGGAATTAAGGTTAAGGGGTTAGGGTTAGGGTTAGGGTTAGGGTTAGGGTTAGGGTTAAGGTTAGGGTTAGGGTTAGGGTTAGGGTTATGGTTAGTGTTAGGATTAGGGTTAGTGTTAGGGTCAGGGTTAGGTTTAGGGTTAGGGTTAGGGTTAGGGTTAGATTTAGGGTCAGGTTTAGGTTTATTGTTAGATTTAGGGTTTAGGGTTTAAGGTTTATGGTTTAGGATTGTTTAAGGTTTAGGGTGGATTAGGTTTAGGGTTAAGAGTTTAGTGTTATGGTTACGGTTAGTGTTAGGGTTAGGGTTAGGGTTAGGGTTAGGGTTAGTGTTAGGGTTAGGGTAATGGTTAGGATGAGGGTTAGGGTTAGGGTAAGGGTAAGGGTTAGGGGTTAGTGTTAGGGTTAGGATTAGGGTTAGGGTTAGGGTTAGGTTAGGGTTAGGGTTAGGGTTAGGGGTTAGGGTTAGTGTTAGGGTTAGGGTTATTATTAGGGGGTTAGGTTAAAGTTTAGGATTAGTGTTAGGGTTAGAATTAGAAATAGGGTTAGTGTTAGGATTAGGGTCAGGGTTAGGTTTAGGGTTAGGGTTAGGGTTAGGGTGAGGGTTAGGGTCAGGGAGGGTTTAGGGTTAGGGTTAGGGTTAGGGTAAGATTTAGGGTTAGGTTTAGGTTTATTGTTAGATTTAGGATTTAGGGTCTAAGGTTTATGGTTTAGGATTGTTTAAGGTTTAGGGTGGATTAGGTTTAGGGTTTAGAGTTTAGTGTTATGGTTACGGTTAGGGTTAGGGTTAGGGTTAGGGTTAGGATTAGGGTTAAGGTTAGGGTTAGGATTAGGTTTAGGTTTAGGGTTAGGGTTAGGGTTAGGGTTAGGGTTAGGGTTAGGGTTAGGGTTAGGGTAAGGGTTAGGGGTTAGGGTTAGGGTTATGGTTATTTTTAGGTTTAGGGTTTAGGGTTTAGTGTTTAGGGTTTAAGGTTTAGGGTTTAGGATTGTTTAAGATTTAGGGTGGTTTAGGTTAAGGGTTTAGGGTTTAGAGTTTAGGATTGTTTAAGGTTTAGGGTTGTTTAGGGTATAGTGTTTAGGGTTAAAAGTTTAGGGTTGTTTTGGGTTTAGTGTTTAGGATTTAGGGTTGTTTAAGGTTTAGTGTTTAAGGTTTAGGTTTTAGGGTTGTTTTGAGTTTAGTGTTTAGTGTTGTTTAGGGTATAGTGTTAATGGTTTATGGTTTAGAGTTATTTAGGGTTTAGTGTTTAAGGTTTAGGGTATAGGGTTGTTTAGGATTTAGTGTTTAGGGTTGTTTATGGTTTAGTGATTAGGGTTGTTTAGGGTTGTTTAGAGGTTAGTGTTTAGGGTTATTCAGGGTTTATGATTTAGGGTTGTTCAGGGTTTAGGATTTATGGTTGTTCAGGGTTTAGAATTTAGGGATTAAGGTTAAGGGGTTAGGGTTAGGGTTAGGGTTAGGGTTAGCATTAGGGTTAGAGTTAGGGTTAGAGTTAGGGTTAGAGTTAGGGTTATGGGGTTATGTTAGGCTTAAGGTTAGGGTTAGGGTTATGGGGTTAAGGTTAGGGTTAAGGTTAGGGTTAGGTTTCGGTTTAGGGTTATGGTTAGGGTTATGGTTATTCTTAGATTTATGGTTTAAAATTTAGGGCTTATGGTTTAAGGTTTAGGGTTTAGGATTGTTTAAGTTTTAGGGTGGTTTAGGTTTAGGGTATAGAATTTAGCGTTTAAGATTGTTTAATGGTTAGGGTTGTTTAGGTTTTAGCGTTTAGAGTTGTTTAGGGTTTTTTAGGGTTGTTTATAATTTAGTGTTTAGGGTTGTTCAGGATTTATGATTTAGGATATTTTAAGGTTTAGGGTTTAAGGTTGTATAGTGTTTTAGGGTTAAGGGTATAATGTTTAGGGTTAAGGGTTTAGGGTTGTTTAGGGTATAGTGTTAATGGTTTTAGGGTTTAGGCTTGTTTAGGGTTTAGTGTTTAGGGTTTAGGGTTTTTTAGCGTTTAGTGTTTATAGTTTAGGGTTTAGGGTGCTTTTGGAATTAGTGTTTAGGGTTTTTCGGGGTTTAGGGTTTAGGATTTTGGGTGTTAGGGTTAGTGTTAGGGTTAGGTTTAGGGTTAGGGTGAGGGTTAGGGTGAGGGTTAAGGTTAGGGTTAGGGTTAAGGTTAGTGTTAGTGTTAGGGTAAGGGTTAGGGTTAGGGATAGGGTTAGGGTTAGGTTTAGGGTTAGGGTTAGGGTTAGGGTTAGGGTTAGGGTTAGGGGTTAGGGTTAGGTTTAGTGTTAGGGGTTAGGGGTTAGTGTTAGGGTTAGGGTTAGGGTTAGGGTTAGGGTTAGGTGTTAGGGTTATTGAAAGGGTTAGGGTTATTATTAGGGGGTTAGGTTTAAGTTTAGGATTAGTGTTAGGCTTAGAATTAGAAATAGGGTTAGTGTTAGGATTAGGGTCAGGGTTAGGTTTAGGGTTAGGGTTAGGGTTAGGGTCAGGGAGGGTTTAGGGTTAGGGTTAGGGTTTGTGTTAGATTTAGGGTTAGGTTTAGGTTTATTGTTAGATTTAGGATTTAGGGTCTAAGGTTTATTGTTTAGGATTGTTTAACGTTTAGGGTGGATTAGGTTTAGGGTTTAGAGTTTAGTGTTATGGTTACAGTTAGGGTTAGGGTTAGGGTTAGGATTAGGGTTAAGGTTAGGGTTAGGATTAGGTTTAGGGTTAGGGTTAGGGTTAGGGTTAGGGTTAGGGTTAGGGTTAGGGTTAGGATTAGGTTTAGGTTTAGGGTTACGGTTAGGGTTAGGCTTAAAGTTAGGATTAGGGTTAAGGTTAGGGTTAGGTTTAGGGTTAGGGTTAGGGTTAGGGTTAGGGTTAGGGTTAGGGTTAGGGTTAGGGTTAGGGTTAGGATTAGGGTTAGGGTTAGGGTTAGGGTAAGGGTTAGGGGTTAGGGTTAGGGTTATGGTTATTGTTAGGTTAATGGTTTAGGGTTTAGTGTTTAGGGTTTAAGGTTTAGGGTTTAGGATTGTTTAAGATTTAGGGTGGTTTAGGTTAAGGGTTTAGGGTTTAGAGTTTAGGATTGTTTAAGGTTTAGGGTTGTTTAGGGTATAGTGTTTAGGGTTAAAAGTTTAGGGTTGTTTAGGGTTTAGTGTTTAGGGTTTAGGTTTGTTTAAGGTTTAGTGTTTAAGGTTTAGGTTTTAGGGTTGTTTTGGATTTAGTGTTTAGTGTTGTTTAGGGTATAGTGTTAATGGTTTAGGGTTTAGGGTTATTTAGCTTTTAGTGTTTAAGGTTTAAGGTATAGGGTTGTTTAGGGTTTAGTGTTTAGGGTTGTTTATGGTTTAGTGATTAGGGTTGTTTAGGGTTGTTTAGAGGTTAGTGTTTAGGGTTATTCAGGGTTTATGATTTAGGGTTGTTCAGGGTTTAGGATTTATGGTTGTTCAGGGTTTAGGATTTAGGGATTAAGGTTAAGGGGTTAGGGTTAGGGTTAGGGTTAGGGTTAGCATTAGGGTTAGAGTTAGGGTTAGAGTTAGGGTTATGGGGTTATGTTAGGCTTAAGGTTAGGGTTAGGGTTATGGGGTTAAGGTTAGGGTTGAGGTTAGGGTTAGGTTTAGGTTTAGGATTAGGGTTAGGGTTATGGTTATTCTTAGATTTATGGTTTAAAATTTAGGGTTTATGGTTTAAGGTTTAGGGTTTAGGATTGTTTAAGTTTTAGGGTGGTTTAGGTTTAGGGTACAAAATTTAGCGTTTAAGATTGTTTAATGGTTAGGGTTGTTTAGGTTTTAGCGTTTAGAGTTGTTTAGGGTTTTTTAGGGTTGTTTATAATTTAGTGTTTAGGGTTGTTCATTATTTATGATTTAGGATATTTTAAGTTTTAGGGTTTAAGGTTGTATAGTGTTTTAGGGTTTAGGGTATAATGTTTAGGGTTAAGGGTTTAGGGTTGTTTAGGGTATAGTGTTAATGGTTTTAGGGTTTAGGCTTGTTTAGGGTTTAGTGTTTAGGGTTTAGGGTTTAGGGTTTTTTAGCGTTTAGTGTTTATAGTTTAGGGTTTAGGGTGCTTTTGGAATTAGTGTTTAGTATTTTTCGGGGTTTAGGGTTTAGGATTTAGGGTGTTAGGGTTAGTGTTAGGGTTAGGTTTAGGGTTAAGGTGAGGGTTAGGGTGAGGGTTAAGGTTAGGGTTAGGGTTAAGGTTAGTGTTAGTGTTAGAATAAGGGTAAGGGTTAGGGATAGGGTTAGGGTTAGGGTTAAGGTTAGGGTTAATGTTAGGGTTAGGGTTAGGGTTAGGGGTTTGGGTTGGGGTTAGTGTTAGGGGTTAGGGGTTAGTGTTAGGGTTAGGATTAGGGTTAGGGTTAGGGTTAGGTTTAGTTTTAGGGTTATTATTAGGGGTTTAGGTTTTAGTTTAGGATTAGTGTTAGGGTTAGAATTAGAAATAGGGTTAGTGTTAGGATTAGGGTCAGGATAAGGTTTAGAAATATGGTTAGGGTTAGGGTTAAGGGTAGGTTAGGGTTAGGGTTAGAATTAAGGTTTAGGGTTAATTGTTAAGATTAGGGATAGGGTGAGGTTTAGGGTTAGGTTTAGGGTTAGGGTTAGGGTTAGTGTTTGGGTTATGATTAGTGTTAGGATTAGGATTAGGGTTAGGGTCATGTTTATGTTTAGGGTTAGGTTTAGGGTTAGGGTTAGATTTAGGGTTAGGTTTAGGTTTATTGTTAAATTTAGGGTTTAGGGTTTAAGGTTTATGGTTTAGGATTGTTTAAGTTTAAGGGTGGATTAGGTTTAGGGTTTAGAGTTTAGTATTATGGTTACGGTTAGGGTTAGGGTTAGGGTTAGAGTTAGGGTTAGGGTTAAGGTTAGGGTTAGGGTTAAGGTTAGGGTTAGTGTTAGGGTTAGGGTTATGGTTAGTGTTAGGATTAGGGTTAGGGTTAGGGTCAGGGTTAGGTTTAGTGTTAGGGATAGGGTTAGGGATAGATTTAGGGTTAGGTTTAGGTTTATTGTTAGATTTAGGGTTTAGTATTTAAGGTTTATGGTTTAGGATTGTTTAAGGTTTAGGGTGGATTAGGTTTAGGGTTTAGAGTTTAGTGTTATGGTTACGGTTAGGGTTAGGGTTAAAGATGGGGTTAGGGTTAGGGTTAGGGTTATGGTAAGGGTTAGGTTTAGGTTTAGGGTTAGGGTTAGGGTAAAAGTTAGGGGGTTAGTGTTAGGGTTTGTGTTAGGGTTAGGGTTAGGGTTAGGGTTAGGTTAGGGTTAGGGTTAGGGTTAGGGTTAGGGTTAGGGTTAGGTTAGGGTTAGGGTTAGGGTTAGGGTTAGGGTTAGGGTTAGGTTTAGGGTTAGTGAAAGGGTTAGGGTTATTATTAGGGGGTTAGGTTTAAGTTTAGGATTAGTGTTAGGGTTAGAAGTAGAAATAGGGTTAGTGTTAGGATTAGGGTCAGGGTTAGGTTTAGGGTTAGGGTTAGGGTTAGGGTTAGGGTCAGGGAGGGTTTAGGGTTAGGGTTAGGGTTAGGGTTAGATTTAGGTTTAGGTTTAGGTTTATTGTTAGATTTAGGATTTAGGGTCTAAGTTTTATGGTTTAGGATTGTTTAAGGTTTAGGTTGGATTAGGTTTAGGGTTTAGAGTTTAGTGTTATGGTTACGGTTAGGGTTAGGGTTAGGGTTAGGGTTAGGATTAGGGTTAAGGTTAGGGTTAGGATTAGGTTTAGGGTTAGGGTTAGGGTTAGGGTTAGGGTTAGGGTTAGGATTAGGGTTAGGGTTAGGGTTAGGGTAAGGGTTAGGGGTTAGGGTTAGGGTTATGGTTATTGTTAGGTTTAGGGTTTAGGGTTTAGTGTTTAGGGTTTAAGGTTTAGGGTTTAGGATTGTTTAAGATTTAGGGTGGTTTAGGTTAAGGGTTTAGGGTTTAGAGTTTAGGATTGTTTAAGGTTTAGTGTTGTTTAGGGTATAGTGTTTAGGGTTAAATGTTTAGGGTTGTTTAGGGTTTAGTGTTTAGGGTTTAGGGTTGTTTAAGGTTTAGTGTTTAAGGTTTAGGTTTTAGGGTTGTTTTGGGTTTAGTGTTTAGTGTTGTTTAGGGTATACTGCTAATGGTTTAGGGTTTAGGGTTATTTAGGGTTTAGTGTTTAAGGTTTAGGGTATAGGGTTGTTTAGGGTTTAGTGTTTAGGGTTGTTTATGGTTTAGTGATTAGGGTTATTTAGGGTAGTTTAGAGGTTAGTGTTTAGGGTTATTCAGGGTTTATGATTTAGGGTTGTTCAGGGTTTAGGATTTATGGTTGTTCAGGGTTTAGGATTTAGGGATAAAGGTTAAGGGGTTAGGGTTAGGGTTAGGGTTAGGGTTAGGGTTAAGGTTAGGGTTAGGGTTAGGGTTAGGGTTATGGTTAGTGTTAGGATTAGGGTTAGTGTTAGGGTCAGGGTTAGGTTTAGGGTTAGGGTTAGGGTTAGGGTTAGATTTAGGTTCAGGTTTAGGTTTATTGTTAGATTTAGGGTTTAGGGTTTAGGTTTATGGTTTAGGATTGTTTAAGGTTTAGGGTGGATTAGGTTTAGGGTTTAGAGTTTAGTGTTATGGTTACGGTTAGTGTTAGGGTTAGGGTTAGGGTTAGGGTTAGGGTTAGGGTTAGGGTAATGGTTAGGGTGAGGGTTAGGGTTAGGGTAAGGGTTAATGGTTAGTGTTAGGGTTAGGATTAGGGTTAGGGTTAGGGTTAGATTAGGGTTAGGGTTAGGGTTAGGGTTAGGGGTTAGGGTTAGTGTTAGGGTTAAGGTTATTATTAGGGGGTTAGGTTTAAGTTTAGGATTAGTGTTAGGGTCAGAATTAGAAATAGGGTTAGTGTTAGGATTAGGGTCAGGGTTAGGTTTAGGGTTAGGGTTAGGGTTAGGGTGAGGGTTAGGGTCAGGGAGGGTTTAGGGTTAGGGTTAGGGTTAGGGTAAGATTTAGGGTTAGGTTTAGGTTTATTGTTAGATTTAGGATTTAGGGTCTAAGGTTAATGGTTTAGGATTGTTTAAGGTTCAGGGTGGATTAGGTTTAGGGTTTAGAGTTTAGTGTTATGGTTACGGTTAGGGTTAGGGTTAGGGTTAGGATTAGGGTTAAGGTTAGGGTTAGGATTAGGTTTAGGTTTAGGGTTAGGGTTAGGGTTAGGGTTAGGGTTAGGGTTAGGGTTAGGGTTAGGATTAGGGTTAGGGTTAGAGTTAGGGTAAGGGTTAGGGGTTAGGGTTAGGGTTATGGTTATTGTTAGGTTTAGGGTTTAGGGTTTAGTGTTTAGGGTTTAAGGTTTAGGGTTTAGGATTGTTTAAGATTTAGGGTGGTTTAGGTTAAGGGTTTAGGGTTTAGAGTTTAGGATTGTTTAAGGTTTAGGGTTGTTTAGGGTATAGTTTTTAGGGTTAAAAGTTTAGGGTTGTTTTGGGTTTAGTGTTTAGGGTTTAGGGTTGTTTAAGGTTTAGTGTTTAAGGTTTAGGTTTTAGGGTTGTTTTGGGTTTAGTGTTTAGTGTTGTTTAGGGTATAGTGTTAATGGTTTATGGTTTAGAGTTATTTAGGGTTTAGTGTTTAAGGTTTAGGGAATAGGGTTGTTTAGGATTTAGTGTTTAGGGTTGTTTATGGTTTAGTGATTAGGGTTGTTTAGGGTTGTTTAGAGGTTAGTGTTTAGGGTTATTCAGGGTTTATGATTTAGGGTTGTTCAGGGTTTAGGATTTATGGTTGTTCAGGGTTTAGGATTTAGGGCTTAAGGTTAAGGGGTTAGGGTTAGGGTTAGGGTTAGGGTTAGGGTTAGCATTAGGGTTAGAGTTAGGGTTAGAGTTAGGGTTATGGGGTTATGTTAGGCTTAAGGTTAGGGTTAGGGTTATGGGGTTAAGGTTAGGGTTGTGGTTAGGGTTAGGTTTAGGTTTAGGGTTAGGGTTATGGTTATGGTTATTCTTAGATTTAAGGTTTAAATTTTAGGGTTTATGGTTTAAGGTTTAGGGTTTAGGATTGTTTAAGTTTTAGGGTGGTTTAGGTTTAGGGTATAGGGTTTAGCGTTTAAGATTCTTTAATGTTTAGGGTTGTTTAGGTTTTAGCGTTTAGAGTTGTTTAGGGTTTTTTAGGGTTGTTTATGATTTAGTGTTTAGGGTTGTTCAGGATTTATGATTTAGGATATTTTAAGGTTTAGGGTTTAAGGTTGTATAGTGTTTTAGGGTTTAGGGTATATTGTTTAGGGTTAAGGGTTTAGGGTTGTTTAGGGTATAGTGTTAATGGTTTTAGGGTTTAGGCTTGTTTAGTGTTTAGTGTTTAGGGTTTAGGGTTTAGGGTTTTTTAGCGTTTAGTGTTTACAGTTTAGGGTTTAGGGCGCTTTTGGAATTAGTGTTTAGGGTTTTTCGGGGTTTAGTGTTTAGGATTTAGAGTGTTAGTGTTAGTGTTAGGGTTAGGTTTAGGGTTAAGGTGAGGGTTAGGGTGAGGGTTAAGGTTAGGGTTAGGGTTAAGGTTAGTGTTAGTGTTAGGGTAAGGGTTAGGGTTAGGGATAGGGTTAGGGTTAGGGTTAGGGTTAGGGTTAAGTTTAGGGTTAGGGTTAGGGTTAGGGTTAGGGGTTAGGGTTAGGGTTAGTGTTAGGGGTTAGGGGTTAGTGTTAGGGTTAGGGTTAGGGTTAGGGTTAGGTTAGGGTTATTATTAGGGGGTTAGGTTTTAGTTCAGGATTAGTGTTCGGGTTAGAATTAGAAATAGGGTTAGTGTTAGGATTAGGGTCAGGGTTAGGTTTAGGGATATGGTTAGGGTTAGGGTTAAGGGTAGGGTTAGTGTTAGGGTTAGATTTAAAGTTTAGGGTTTAGTGTTAGGAATAGGGATAGTGTGAGGTTTAGGGTTAGGTTTAGGGTTAGGGTTAGGGTTAGTGTTTGGGTTATGATTAGTGTTATAATTAGGGTTAGGGTTAGGGTCAGGTTTAGGTTTAGGGTTAGGGTTAGGGTTAGGGTCAGATTTAGGGTTAGGTTTAGGTTTATTGTTAGAGTTAGGGTTTAGGGTTTAAGGTTTAAGGTATAGGATTGTTTAAGGTTTAGGGTAGATTAGGTTTAGGGTTTAGAGTTTAGTATTATGGTTACGGTTAGTGTTAGGGTTAGGGTTAGAGTTAGGGTTAGGGTTTGGGTTAGGGTTAGGGTTAGGGTTAGGGTTAAGGTTAGGGTTAATGTTAGGGTTAGAGTTATGGTTAGTGTTAGGATTAGGGTTAGGTTTAGGGTCAGGGTTAGGTTTAGGGTTAGGGATAGGGTTAGGGTTAGATTTAGGGTTATGTTTAGGTTTATTGTTAGATTTAGGATTTAGGGTCTAAGGTTTATGGTTTAGGATTGTTTAAGGTTTAGGGTGGATTAGCTTTAGGGTTTAGAGTTTAGTGTTATGGTTACGGTTAGGGTTAGGGTTAGGGTTAGGGTTAGGATTAGGGTTAAGGTTAGGGTTAGGATTAGGTTTAGGGTTAGGGTTAAGGTTAGGGTTAGGGTTAGGGTTAGGGTTAGGATTAGGGTTAGGGTTAGGGTTAGGGTAAGGGTTAGGGGTTAGGGTTAGGGTTATGGTTATTGTTATGTTTAGGGTTTAGAGTTTAGTGTTTAGGGTTTAAGGTTTAGGGTTTAGGATTGTTTAAGATTTAGGGTGGTTTAGGGTAAGGGTTTAGGGTTTAGAGTTTAGGATTGTTTAAGGTTTAGTGTTGTTTAGGGTATAGTGTTTAGGGTTAAATGTTTAGGGTTGTTTAGGGTTTAGTGTTTAGGGTTTAGGGTTGTTTAAGGTTTAGTGTTTAATGTTTAGGTTTTAGGGTTGTTTTGGGTTTAGTGTTTAGTGTTGTTTAGGGTATAGTGCTAATGGTTTAGGGTTTAGGGTTATTTAGGGTTTAGTGTTTAAGGTTTAGGGTATAGGGTTGTTTAGGGTTTAGTGTTTAGGGTTGTTTATGGTTTAGTGATTAGGGTTATTTAGGGTAGTTTAGAGGTTAGTGTTTAGGGTTATTCAGGGTTTATGATTTAGGGTTGTTCAGGGTTTAGGATTTATGGTTGTTCAGGGTTTAGGATTTAGGGATAAAGGTTAAGGGGTTAGGGTTAGGGTTAGGGTTAAGGTTAGGGTTAGGGTTAGGGTTAGGGTTAGGGTTAAGGTTAGGGTTAGGGTTAGGGTTAGGGTTATGGTTAGTGTTAGGATTAGGGTTAGTGTTAGGGTCAGGGTTAGGTTTAGGGTTAGGGTTAGGGTTAGGGTTAGATTTAGGGCCAGGTTTAGGTTTATTGTTAGATTTAGGGTTTAGGGTTTAGGTTTATGGTTTAGGATTGTTTAAGGTTTAGGGTGGATTAGGTTTAGGGTTTAGAGTTTAGTGTTATGGTTACGGTTAGTGTTAGGGTTAGGGTTAGGGTTAGGGTTAGGGTTAGGGTTAGGGTAATGGTTAGGGTGAGGGTTAGGGTTAGGGTAAGGGTTAATGGTTAGTGTTAGGGTTAGGATTAGGGTTAGGGTTAGGGTTAGGTTAGGGTTAGGGTTAGGGTTAGGGTTAGGGGTTAGGGTTAGTGTTAGGGTTAAGGTTATTATTAGGGGGTTAGGTTTAAGTTTAGGATTAGTGTTAGGGTCAGAATTAGAAATAGGGTTAGTGTTAGGATTAGGGTCAGGGTTAGGTTTAGGGTTAGGGTTAGGGTTAGGGTGAGGGTTAGGGTCAGGGAGGGTTTAGGGTTAGGGTTAGGGTTAGGGTAAGATTTAGGGTTAGGTTTAGGTTTATTGTTAGATTTAGGATTTAGGGTCTAAGGTTTATGGTTTAGGATTGTTTAAGGTTTAGGGTGGATTAGGTTTAGGGTTTAGAGTTTAGTGTTATGGTTACGGTTAGGGTTACGGTTAGGGTTAGGATTAGGGTTAAGGTTAGGGTTAGGATTAGGTTTAGGTTTAGGGTTAGGGTTAGGGTTATGGTTAGGGTTAGGGTTAGGGTTAGGGTTAGGATTAGGGTTAGGGTTAGAGTTAGGGTAAGGGTTAGGGGTTAGGGTTAGGGTTATGGTTATTGTTAGGTTTAGGGTTTAGGGTTTAGTGTTTAGGGTTTAAGGTTTAGGGTTTAGGATTGTTTAAGATTTAGGGTGGTTTAGGTTAAGGGTTTAGGGTTTAGAGTTTAGGATTGTTTAAGGTTTAGGGTTGTTTAGGGTATAGTTTTTAGGGTTAAAAGTTTAGGGTTGTTTTGGGTTTAGTGTTTAGGGTTTAGGGTTGTTTAAGGTTTAGTGTTTAAGGTTTAGGTTTTAGGGTTGTTTTGGGTTTAGTGTTTAGTGTTGTTTAGGGTATAGTGTTAATGGTTTATGGTTTAGAGTTATTTAGGGTTTAGTGTTTAAGGTTTAGGGAATAGGGTTGTTTAGGATTTAGTGTTTAGGGTTGTTTATGGTTTAGTGATTAGGGTTGTTTAGGGTTGTTTAGAAGTTAGTGTTTAGGGTTATTCAGGGTTTATGATTTAGGGTTGTTCAGGGTTTAGGATTTATGGTTGTTCAGGGTTTAGGATTTAGGGCTTAAGGTTAAGGGGTTAGGGTTAGGGTTAGGGTTAGGGTTAGGGTTAGCATTAGGGTTATAGTTAGGGTTAGAGTTAGGGTTATGGGGTTATGTTAGGCTTAAGGTTAGGGTTAGGGTTATGGGGTTAATGTTAGGGTTGTGGTTAGGGTTAGGTTTAGGTTTAGGGTTAGGGTTAGGGTTATGGTTATTCTTAGATTTAAGGTTTAAAATTTAGGGTTTATGGTTTAAGGTTTAGGGTTTAGGATTGTTTAAGTTTTAGGGTGGTTTAGGTTTAGGGTATAGGGTTTAGCGTTTAAGATTCTTTAATGTTAAGGGTTGTTTAGGTTTTAGCGTTTAGAGTTGTTTAAGGTTTTTTAGGGTTGTTTATGATTTAGTGTTTAGGGTTGTTCAGGATTTATGATTTAGGATATTTTAAGGTTTAGGGTTTAATGTTGTATAGTGTTTTAGGGTTTAGGGTATATTGTTTAGGGTTAAGGGTTTAGGGTTGTTTAGGGTATAGTGTTAATGGTTTTAGGGTTTAGGCTTGTTTAGTGTTTAGTGTTTAGGGTTTAGGGTTTAGGGTTTTTTAGCGTTTAGTGTTTACAGTTTAGGGTTTAGGGCGCTTTTGGAATTAGTGTTTAGGGTTTTTCGGGGTTTAGTGTTTAGGATTTAGGGTGTTAGTGTTAGTGTTAGGGTTAGGTTTAGGGTTAAGGTGAGGGTTAGGGTGAGGGTTAAGGTTAGGGTTAGGGTTAAGGTTAGTGTTAGTGTTAGGGTAAGGGTTAGGGTTAGGGATAGGGTTAGGGTTAGGGTTAGGGTTAGGGTTAAGTTTAGGGTTAGGGTTAGGGTTAGGGTTAGGGGTTAGGGTTAGGGTTAGTGTTAGGGGTTAGGGGTTAGTGTTAGGGTTAGGGTTAGGGTTAGGGTTAGGTTAGGGTTATTATTAGGGGGTTAGGTTTTAGTTCAGGATTAGTGTTCGGGTTAGAATTAGAAATAGGGTTAGTGTTAGGATTAGGGTCAGGGTTAGGTTTAGGGATATGGTTAGGGTTAGGGTTAAGGGTAGGGTTAGTGTTAGGGTTAGATTTAAAGTTTAGGGTTTAGTGTTAGGAATAGGAATAGTGTGAGGTTTAGGGTTAGGTTTAGGGTTAGGGTTAGGGTTAGTGTTTGGGTTATGATTAATGTTATTATTAGGGTTAGGGTTAGGGTCAGGTTTAGGTTTAGGGTTAGGGTTAGGGTTAGGGTCAGATTTAGGGTTAGGTTTAGGTTTATTGTTAGATTTAGGGTTTAGGGTTTAAGGTTTAAGGTTTAGGATTGTTTAAGGTTTAGGGTAGATTAGGTTTAGGGTTTAGAGTTTAGTATTATGGTTACGGTTAGTGTTAGGGTTAGGGTTAGAGTTAGGGTTAGGGTTTGGGTTAGGGTTAGGGTTAGGGTTAGGGTTAAGGTTAGGGTTAATGTTAGGGTTAGAGTTATGGTTAGTGTTAGGATTAGGGTTAGGTTTAGGGTCAGGGTTAGGTTTAGGGTTAGGGATAGGGTTAGGGTTAGATTTAGGGTTAGGTTTAGGTTTATTGTTAGATTTAGGATTTAGGGTCTAAGGTTTATGGTTTAGGATTGTTTAAGGTTTAGGGTAGATTAGGTTTAGGGTTTAGAGTTTAGTGTTATGGTTACAGTTAGGGTTAGGGTTAGGGATGGGGTTAGGGTTAGGGTTAGGGTTATGGTAAGGGTTAGGGTTAGGGTTAGGGTTAGGGTTATGGTAAAAGTTAGGGGGTTAGTGTTAGGGTTTGGGTTAGGGTTAGGGTTAGGGTTAGGGTTAGGTTAGGGTTAGGGTTAGGGTTAGGGTTAGGGTTAGGGTTAGGGGTTAGGGTTAGTGTTAGGGTTAAAGTTAGGGCTAGGGTTAGGTTAGGGTTAGGGTTAGGGTTAGAGTTAGGGTTAGAGTTAGGGTTAGAGTTAGGGTTATGGGGTTATGTTAGGCTTAAAGTTAGGGTTAGGGTTATGGGGTTAAGGTTAGGGTTGGGGTTAGGGTTAGGTTTAGGTTTAGGGTTAGGGTTAGGGTTATGGTTATTCTTAGATTTATGGTTTAAAATTTAGGGCTTATGGTTTAAGGTTTAGTCTTTAGGATTGTTTAAGTTTTAGTGTGGTTTAGGTTTAGGGTATAGAATTTAGCGTTTAAGATTGTTTAATGGTTAGGGTTGTTTAGGTTTTAGCGTTTAGAGTTGTTTAGGGTTTTTTAGGGTTGTTTATAATTTAGTGTTTAGGGTTGTTCAGGATTTATGATTTAGGATATTTTAAGGTTTAGGGTTTAAGGTTGTATAGTGTTTTAGGGTTTAGTGTATAATGTTTAGGGTTAAGGGTTAAGGGTTGTTTAGGGTATAGTGTTAATGGTTTTAGGGTTTAGGCTTGTTTAGGGTTTAGTGTTTAGGGTTTAGTGTTTAGGGTTTTTTAGCGTTTAGTGTTTATAGTTTAGGGTTTAGGGTGCTTTTGGAATTAGTGTTTAGGTTTTTTCGGGGTTTAGGGTTTAGGATTTAGGGTGTTAGGGTTAGTGTTAGGGTTAGGTTTAGGGTTAAGGTGAGGGTTAGGGTGAGGGTTAAGGTTAGGGTTAGGGTTAAAGTTAGTGTTAGTGTTAGGGTAAGGGTTAGGGTTAGGGATAGGGTTAGGGTTAGGTTTAGGGTTAGGGTTAGGGTTAGGGTTAGGGTTAGGGGTTGGGGTTAGGTTTAGTGTTAGGGGTTAGGGGTTAGTGTTAGGATTAGGGTTAGGGTTAGGGTTAGGGTTAGGTTTAGTGTAGGGTTATTATTAGGGGGTTAGGTTTTAGTTTAGGATTAGTGTTAGGGTTAGAATTAGAAATAGGGTTAGTGTTAGGATTAGGGTCAGGGTTAGGTTTAGGGATAGGGTTAGGGTTAGGGTTAAGGGTAGGGTTAGGGTTAGGGTTAGATTTAAAGTTTAGGGTTTAGTGTTAGGATTAGGGATAGTGTGAGGTTTAGGGTTAGGTTTAGGGTTAGGGTTAGGGTTAGTGTTTGGGTTATGATTAGTGTTAGGATTAGGGTTAGGGTTAGGGTCAGGTTTAGGTTTAGGGTTAGGGTTAGGGTTAGGGTTATATTTAGAGTTAGGTTTAGGTTTATTGTTAGATTTAGGGTTTAGGGTTTAAGGTTTATGGTTTAGGATTGTTTAAGGTTTAGGGTGGATTAGGTTTAGGGTTTAGAGTTTAGTATTATGGTTACGGTTAGGGTTAGGGTTAGGGTTAGAGACAGGGTTAGGGTAAGGGTTAGGGTTAGGGTTAAGGTTAGGGTTAGTGTTAGGGTTAGGGTTATGGTTAGTGTTAGGATTAGGGTTAGGGTTAGGGTCAGGGTTAGGTTTAGGTTTAGATATAGGGTTAGGGTTAGATTTAGAGTTAGGTTTAGGTTTATTGTTAGATTTAGGGTTTAGGGTTTAAGGTTTATGGTTTAGGATTGTTTAAGGTTTAGGGTGGATTAGATTTAGGGTTTAGAGTTTAGTGTTATGGTTACGGTTAGGGTTAGGGTTAGGGTTGGGGTTATGGTTAGGGTTAGGGTTATGGTAAGGGTTAGGATTAGGGTTAGGGTTAGGGTAAAAGTTAGGGGGTTAGTGTTAGGGTTTGGGTTAGGGTTAGGGTTAGGGTTAGGGTTAGGGTTAGGGTTAGGGTTAGGGTTAGTTTAGGGTTATGGTTAGGGTTAGGGTTAGGGGTTAGGTTTAGTGTTATGGTTAGGGTTATTATTAGGGGGTTAGGTTTAAGTTTAGGATTAGTGTTAGGGTTAGAATTAGAAATAGGGTTAGTGTTAGGATTAGTGTCAGGGTTTGGTTTAGGGTTAGGGTTAGGGTTAGGGTTAGGGTTAGGGTTAGGGTTAGGGTTAGGGTTAGGGTTACGGTTAGGGTGAGGGTTAGGGTTAGGTTTAGGGTTAGGGTTAGGTTTAGGGTTAGGGTAAGGGTTAGGGGTTAGGGTTAAGGTTAGGGTTAAGGTTAGGGTTAGGGTTAAGGTTAGGGTTAGGGTTAGGGTTACTGTTAGGGTTAGGGTTAGGTTTAGGGTAAGGTTAGGGTTAGGGTTAGGGTTAGGATTAGGGGTTAGGGTTAGGGTTAGTGTTAGGGGTTAGGGGTTAGGGTTAGGTTTATGGTTAGGGTTAGGGTTAGGGTTAGGGTTAGGGTTAGGGTTAGGGTGATGGTTAGGGTTAGGGTTATGTGGTTATGTTAGGCTTAAGGTTAGGGTTAGGGTTATGGGGTTAAGGTTAGGGTTGGGGTTAGGGTTAGGTTTAGGTTTAGGGTTAGGGTTAGGGTTATGGTTATTCTTAGATTTATGGTTTAAAATTTAGGGTTTATGGTTTAAGGTTTAGGGTTTAGGATTGTTTAAGTTTTAGGGTGGTTTAGGTTTAGGGTATAGGGTTTAGCGTTTAAGATAGTTTAATGTTTAGGGTTGTTTATGTTTTAGCGTTTAGAGTTGTTTAGGTTTTTTTAGGGTTTTTTATGATTTAGTGTTTAAGGTTGTTCAGGATTTATGATTTAGGATATTTTAAGGTTTAGGGTTTAAGGTTGTATAGTGTTTTAGGGTTTAGGCTATAATGTTTAGGGTTAAGAGTTTAGGGTTGTTTAGGGTATAGTGTTAATGGTTTTAGGGTTTAGGCTTGTTTAGGGTTTAGTGTTTAGGGTTTAGGGTTTAGGGTTTTTTAGCGTTTAGTGTTGAGAGTTTAGGGGTTAGGGTGCTTTTGGAATTATTGTTTAGGGTTTTTCTGGGTTTAGGGTTTAGGATTTAGGGTTTTAGGGTTAGGTTTAGGGTTAGGGTGATGGTTAGGGTGAGGGTTAAGGTTAGGGTTAGGGTTAAGGTTAGTGTTAGTGTTAGGATAAGGGTTAGGGTTAGGGATAGGGTTAGGGTTAGGGTTAGGGTTAGGGTTAGGGTTAGGGTTAGGGTTAGGGTTAGGGTTAGGGTTAGGGTTAGGGTTAGAGTTTAGGGTTAGGGTTAGTGTTAGGGGTTAGGGATAGTGTTAGGGTTAGGGTTAGGGTTAGCGTTAGGGTTAGGGTTAGGGATAGGGTAGGTGTGAGGTTTAGGGTTACGGTTATGTTTAGGGTTAGGGTTAGTCTTTGTTTGGGTTATGGTTATTGTTAGGATTAGGCTTTGGTTTATGGTCAGGGGAAGGTTTAGGTTTACGTTTAGGGTTAGTGTTAGATTTAGGGTTAGGTTTAGGTTTATTGTTAGATTTAGGGTTTTGGGTTTAAGGTTTATGGTTTAGGATTGTTTAAGGTTTACGGTGGATTAGGTTTAGGGTTTAGAGTTTAGTCTTATGGTTACGGTTAGGGTTAGGGTTAGGGTTAGGGTTAGGGTTAGGGTTAGGGTTAGGTTTAGGGTTAGGGTTAGGGTTAGGGTTAGGGTTAGAGTTAGTGTTAGGGTTAGGGATAGAGTTACGGTTAGGTTTAGGGTTAGAGTTACGGTTAGGGTTAGGGTTAGGGTTAAGGTTAGGGTTGGGGGGGTTAGGGTTAGGGTTAGGTTTAGGATTAGGGTTATTATTAGGGAGTTAGGTTTAAATTTAGGATTAGTGTTAGGGTTACAATTAGAAATAGGGTTAGTGTTAGGATTAGGGTAAGGGTTAGGTTTAGGGATAGGGTTAGGGTTAGGTTAGGGGTAGGGTTAGGGTTAGGGTTAGATTTAAAGTTTAAGGTTTTGTGTTAGGATTAGGGTTAGTGTGAGGTTTAGGGTTAGGGTTAGGTTTAGGGTTAGGGTTAGGGTTAGTGTTTGGGTTAAGGTTAGTGTTAGGATTAGGTTTAGGTTTAGGGTTAGGGTTAGGGTTAGATTTAGGGTTAGGTTTAGGTTTATTGTTAGATTTAGGGTTTAGGGTTTAAGGTTTGTGGTTTAGGATTGTTTAAGGTTTAGGGTGGATTAGGTTTAGGGTTTATAGTTTAGTGTTATGGTTACGGTTATGGTTAGGGTTAGGTTTAGGGTTAGGGTTTGGGTTAGGGTTAGGGTTAGGTTTAGGGTTAGGGTTATGGTTAGGGTTAAGGTTAGGGTTAGGCTTAGGGTTAGGGTAAGGGTTATGATTATGTTTATTGTTAGGTTTAGGGTTAAAGTTAGGGTTAAGGTTCGGTTTATGGTTAGGGTTAGGTTTATGGTTAGGCTTAAGGTTAGGGTTAGGTTTAGGGTTAGGGTTACTGTTAGGGTTAGGTTTAGGGTTAGGGTTCGGGTTAGGGTTAGGGTTAGGTTTATTGTTAGGTTTAGGGTTTAGTGTTTAGGGACTAAGGTTTTGGGTTTAGGATTGTTTAAGGTTTAGGGTAGATTAGGTTTAGGGTTTAGAGTTTAGTGTTAAGGTTAGGGTTAGGTTTAGGGTTTAGGGTTTAGTGTTCGGATTAGGGTTAGGGTTAGGGTTAGGTTTAGGGTTACGTTTAGGGTCATGGATATTGTTAGGTTTAGGGTTTAGGGTAAAGGTTTAGGATTTAGGATTGTTTAAGGTTTAGGGTGGATTATTTTTAGGGTTTAGAGTTTTGTGTTTGGGATATTGTTAGGGTTAGGTTTAGGGTTTAGGGATTACTGTTAGGGTTAGGGTTAGGGTTAGGGTTAAGGTTAGTGTTAGGTTTAGGGTTAGGGTTAGGTTTAGGTTTAGGTTTATTGTTAGGATTAGGGTTAGAGTTAGGATTAGGGTTAGGGTTAGGGTTAGTGTTAGGGTCAGGTTTAGGGTTAGGGTTAGGGTTAGGATTAGGTTTAGTGTTAGTGTTAGGTTTAGTGTTAGGGTTAGTGTTAGTGTTAGGTTTAGTGTTAGGGTTACGTTTAGGGTTAGGGTTAGGGTTAGGATTAGGGTTAGGGTTATGGTAATTGTTAGGTTTAGGGTTTAAGGTTTAGGGTTTAGGATTGTTTAAGGTTTATCGTAACTTAAATTTAGGGTTTACAATTTAGTGTTAGGGTTATGGTTAGTGTTAGGGTTAGGGTTAGGGTTAGGTTTAGGGTTCAGGGTTTAGGGTTTAGGATTGTTTAAGGTTTAGGGTAGATTAGGTTTAGGATTTAAAGTTTAGTTTTAGGGTTAGGGTTAGGTTTAGGGTTTAGGGTTTAGTGTTAGGATTAGGGTTAGGGTTAAAGTTAGGGTTAGGGTAAGGGTTAGGATTAGGTTTAGGGTTAGAGTTAGTGTTTGGGTTATGGTTAGTGTTAGGATTAGGTTTAGGGTTAGGGTTAGGGTTAGGGTTAGATTTAGGGTTAGGTTTAGGTTTATTGTTAGATTTAGGGTTTAGGGTTTAAGGTCTGTGGTTTAGGATTGTTTAAGGTTTAGGGTGGATTAGGTTTAGGGTTTAGAGTTTAGTGTTATGGTTACGGTTAGGGTTAGGGTTAGGTTTAGGGTTAGGGTTTGGGTTAGGGTTAGTGTTAGGTTTAGGGTTAGGGTTATGGTTAGGGTTAAGTTTGTGGTTAGGGTTAGGATTAGGGTTATGGTTAGTGTTAGGATTAGGGTTAGGGTTAAGGTCAGGGTTAGGTTTAGGTTTAGGGTTAGGGTTAGTGTTACGGTTAGGGTTAGGGTTAGGGTTACGGTTAGGGTTAGGGTTAGGGTTAGGTTTATGGTTAGGCTTAAGTTTAGGGTTAGGTTTAGGGTTAGGGTTACGGTTAGGGTTAGGTTTAGGGTTAGGGTTAGGGTTAGGGTTAGGTTTATTGTTAGGTTTAGGGTTTAGTGTTTAGGGTCTAAGGTTTTGGGTTTAGGATTGTTTAAGGTTTAGGGTAGATTAGGTTTAGGGTTTAGAGTTTAGTGTTAAGGTTAGGGTTAGGTTTAGGGTTTAGGGTTTAGTGTTCGGATTAGGGTTAGGGTTAGGGTTAGGTTTAGGGTTACGTTTAGGGTCATGGATATTGTTAGGTTTAGGGTTTAGGGTTTAGGGTAAAGGTTTAGGATTTAGGATTGTTTAAGGTTTAGGGTGGATTATTTTTAGGGTTTAGAATTTTGTGTTTGGGATATCGTTAGGGTTAGGTTTAGGGTTTAGGGATTACTGTTAGGGTTAGGGTTAGGGTTAGGGTTAAGGTTAGTGTTAGGTTTAGGGTTAGGGTTAGGGTTAGGTTTAGGTTTATTGTTAGGATTAGGGTTAGAGTTAGAATTAAGGTTAGGGTTAGGGTTAGGGTTAGGGTCAGGTTAGGGTTAGGGTTAGGGTTAGGATTAGGTTTAGTGTTAGTGTTAGGTTTATGGTTAGGGTTAGGGTTAGGGTTAGGGTTAGGTTTAGTGTTAGGGTTACGTTTAGGGTTAGGGTTAGGGTTAGGATTAGGGTTAGGGTTATGGTAATTGTTAGGTTTAGGGTTTAAGGTTTAGGGTTTAGGATTGTTTAAGGTTTATCGTAACTTAAATTTAGGGTTTACAATTTAGTGTTTGGGTTATGGTTAGTGTTAGGGTTAGGGTTAGGGTTAGGTTTAGGGTTAAGGGTTTAGGGTTTAGGATTGTTTAAGGTTTAGGGTAGAATAGGTTTAGGATTTAAAGTTTAGTTTTAGCGTTAGGGTTAGGTTTATGGTTTAGGGTTTAGTGTTAGGATTAGGGTTAGGGTTAAAGTTAGGGTTAGGGTAAGGTTTAGGATTAGGTTTAGGGTTAGGGTTAGGGTTAGGGTTAGGGTTAGGGTTAGTATTAGGGTTAGGGTTAAGGTTAGGGGTTAGGGTTAGTGTTAGGGTTAGGGTTATTATTAGGGGGTTAGGTTTAAGTTTAGGATTAGTGTTAGGGTTAGAATTAGAAATAGGGTTAGTGTTAGGATTAGGGTCAGGGTTAGGTTTAGGGTTAGTTTTAGGGTTAGGGTTAGGGTTAGGGTCAGGGAGGGTTGAGGGTTAGGGTTAGAGTTAGGGTTAGATTTAGGGTTAGGTTTAGGTTTATTGTTAGATTTAGGATTTAGGGTCTAAGGTTTATGGTTTAGGATTGTTTAAGGTTTAGGGTGGATTAGGTTTAGGGTTTAGAGTTTAGTGTTATGGTTACGGTTAGGGTTAAGGTTAGGGTTAGGGTTAGGATTAGGGTTAAGGTTAGGGTTAGGATTAGGTTTAGGGTTAAGGTTAGGGTTAGGGTTAGGGTTAGGGTTAGGGTTAGGGTTAGGGTTAGGATTATGGTTAGGGTTAGGGTTAGGGTAAGGGTTAGGGGTTAGGGTTAGGGTTATGGTTATTGTTAGGTTTAGGGTTTAGGGTTTAGTGTTTAGGGTTTAAGGTTTAGGGTTTAGGATTGTTTAAGATTTAGGGTGGTTTAGGTAAAGGGTTTAGGGTTTACACTTTAGGATTGTTTAAGGTTTAGGGTTGCTTAGTGTATAGAGTTTAGGGTTAAAAATTTAGGGTTGTTTAGGCTTTAGTGTTTAGGGTTTAGGGTTGTTTAAGTTTTAGAGTTTAAGGTTTAGGTTTTAGGGTTGTTTTGGGTTTAGTGTTTAGTGTTGTTTAGGGTATAGTGTTAATGGTTTAGGGTTTAGGGTTATTTAGGGTTTAGTGTTTAAGGTTTAGGGTATAGGGTTGTTTAGGGTTTAGTGTTTAGGGTTGTTTATTGTTTAGTTATTAGGGTTGTTTAGGGTTGTTTAGAGGTTAGTGTTTAGGGTTATTCAGGGTTTATGATTTAGGGTTGTTCAGGGTTTAGGATTAATGTTTGTTCAGGGTTTAGGATTTAGGGATTAAGGTTAAGGGGTTAGGGTTAAGGTTAGGGTTAGGGTTAGGGTTAGGGTTAGGGTTACGGTTAGGGTTAGGGTTAGTGTTAGGGTTAGGGTTAGGGTTAAGGTTAGGGTTAGGGTTAGGGTTAAGGTTATGGTTAGTGTTAGGATTAGGGTTACGGTTAGGGTCAGGGTTAGGTTTAGGGTTAGGGTTAGGGTTAGGGTTAGATTTTGGGTCAGGTTTAGGTTTATTAGATTTAGGGTTTAGGGTTTAAGGTTTATGGTTTAGGATTGTTTAAAGTTTAGGGTGGATTAGGTTTAGGGTTTAGAGTTTAGTGTTATGGTTACGGTTAGTGTTAGGGTTAGGGTTAGGGTTAGGGTTAGGGTTAGGGTTAGGTTAGGGTTAGGGTTTAGGGTTTAGTGTTTAGGGTTTAAGGTTTAGGGTTTAGGATTGTTTAAGATTTAGGGTGGTTTAGGTTAAGGGATTAGGGTTTAGAGTTTAGGATTGTTTAAGGTTTAGGATTGTTTAGGGTATAGTGTTTAGGGTTAAAAGTTTAGGGTTGTTTAGGGTTTAGTGTTTAGGGTTTAGGGTTGTTTAAGGTTTAGTGTTTAAGGTTTAGGTTTTAGGGTTGTTTTGGGTTTAGTGTTTAGTGTTGTTTAGGGTATAGTGTTAATGGTTTAGGGTTTAGGGTTATTTAGGGTTTAGTGTTTAAGGTTTAGGGTATAGGGTTGTTTAGGGTTTAGTGTTTAGGGTTGTTTATGGTTTAGTGATTAGGGTTGTTTAGGGTTGTTTAGAGGTTAGTGTTTAGGGTTATTCAGGGTTTATGATTTAGGGTTGTTCAGGGTTTAGGATTTATGGTTGTTCAGGGTTTAGGATTAAGGGATTAAGGTTAAGGGGTTAGGGTTAGGGTTAAGGTTAGCGTTAGGGTTAGGGTTAGGGTTAGGGTTAGGGTTAGGGTTAAGGTTAGGGTTATGGTTAGGGTTATGGTTATGGTTAGTGTTAGGATTAGGGTTAGGGTTAGGGTCAGGGTTAGGTTTAGAATTAGGGTTAGGGATAGGGTTAGATTTAGGGTCAGGTTTAGGTTTATTGTTACATTTAGGGTTTAGGGTTTAAGGTTTGTGGTTTAGGATTGTTTAAGGTTTAGGGTGGATTTGTTTTAGTGTTTAGAGTTTAGTGTTATGGTTACGGTTAGTGTTAGGGTTAGGGTTAGGTTTAGGGTTAGGGTTAGGGTTAGGGTAATGGATAGGGTTAGGGTTAGGGTTAGGGTAAGGGTTAGGGGTTAGTGTTAGGGTTAGGGTTAGGGTTAGGGTTAGGGTTAGGGGTTAGGGTTAGTGTTAGGGTTAGGGTTATTATTAGGGGGTTAGGTTTAAGTTTAGGATTAGTGTTAGGGTTAGAATTAGAAATAGGGTTAATGTTAGGATTAGGGTCAGGGTTAGGTTTAGGGTTAGGGTTAGGTTTAGGGTTAGGGTTAGGGTCAGGGAGGGTTTAGGGTTAGGGTTAGGGTTAGGGTTAGATTTAGGTTTAGGTTTAGGTTTATTGTTAGATTTAGGATTTAGGGTCTAAGGTTTATGGTTTAGGATTGTTTAAGGTTTAGGGTGGATTAGATTTAGGGTTTAGAGTTTAGTGTTATGGTTACGGTTAGAGTTAGGGTTAGGGTTAGGGTTAGGATTAGGGTTAAGGTTAGGGTTAGGATTAGGTTTAGGGTTAAGGTTAGGGTTAGGGTTAGGGTTAGGGTTAGGGTTAGGGTTAGGGTTAGGTTTAGGATTAGGGTTAGGGTTAGGGTTAGGGTAAGGGTTAGGGGTTAGGGTTAGGGTTATGGTTATTGTTAGGTTTAGGGTTTAGGGTTTAGTGTTTAGGGTTTAAGGTTTAGGGTTTAGGATTGTTTAAGATTTAGGGTGGTTTAGGTTAAGGGTTTAGCGTTTAGACTTTAGGATTGTTTAAGGTTTAGGGTTGTTTAGGGTATAGTGTTTAGGGTTAAAAGTTTAGGGTTGTTTAGGCTTTAGTGTTTAGGGTTTAGGGTTGTTTAAGTTTTAGTGTTTAAGGTTTAGGTTTTAGGGTTGTTTTGGGTTTAGTGTTTAGTGTTCTTTAGGGCATAGTATTAATGGTTTAGGGTTTAGGGTTATTTAGGGTTTAGTGTTTAAGGTTTAGGGTATAGGGTTGTTTAGGGTTTAGTGTTTAGGGTTGTTTATGGTTTAGTGATTAGGGTTGTTTAGGGTTGTTTAGAGGTTATTGTTTAGGGTTATTCAGGGTTTATGATTTAGGGTTGTTCAGGGTTTAGGATTTATGGTTGTTCAGGGTTTAGGATTTAGGGAATAAGGTTAAGGGGTTAGGGTTAGGTTTAGGGTTAGGGTTAGGGTTAGGGTTAGGGTTAGGGTTAGGGTTAGGGTTAGGGTTAAGGTTAGGGTTAGGGTTAGGGATATGGTTAGTGTTAGCATTAGGGTTAGGGTTAGGGTCAGGGTTAGGTTTAGGGTTAGGGTTAGGGTTAGGGTTAGATTTAGGGTCAGGTTTAGGTTTATTGTTAGATTTAGGGTTTAGGGTTTAAGGTTTATGGTTTAGGATTGTTTAAGGTTTAGGGTGGATTAGGTTTAAACTTTAGAGTTTAGTGTTATGGTTATGGTTAGTGTTAGGGTTAGGGTTAGGGTTAGGGTAAGGGTTAGGGGTTAGTGTTAGGGTTAGGATTAGGGTTAGGGTTAGGTTAGGGTTAAGGTTAGGGTTAGGCTTAGGGTTAGGTTAGGGTTAGGGTTAGGGTTAGGGTTATTATTAGGGGGTTAGGTTTAAGTTTAGGATTAGTGATAGGGTTAGAATTAGAAATAGGGTTAGTGTTAGGATTAGGGTCAGGGTTAGGTTTAGGGTTAGGGTTAGGGTTAGGGTTAGGGTTAGGGTCAGGGAGGGTTTAGGGTTAGGGTTAGAGTTAGGGTTAGATTTAGGGTTAGGTTTAGGATTATTGTTAGATTTAGGATTTAGGGTCTAAGGTTTATGGTTTAGGATTGTTTAAGGTTTAGGGTGGTTTAGGTTTAGGGTTTAGAGTTTAGTGTTATGGTTACGGTTAGGGTTAGGGTTAGGGTTAGGGTTAGGATTAGGGTTAAGGTTAGGGTTAGGATTAGGTTTAGGGTTAGGGTTAGGGTTAGGGTTAGGGTTAGGGTTAGGGTTAGGATTAGGGTTAGGGTTAGGGTTAGGGTAAGGGTTAGGGCTTAGGGTTAGGGTTATGGTTATTGTTAGGTTTAGGGTTTAGGGTTTAGTATTTAGGGTTTAAGGTTTAGGGTTTAGGATTGTTTAAGATTTAGGGTGGTTTAGGTTAAGGGTTTAGGGTTTAGAGTTTAGGATTGTTTAAGGTTTAGGGTTGTTTAGGGTATAGTGTTTAGGGTTAAAAGTTTAGGGTTTTTTAGGGTTTAGTGTTTAGGGTTTAGGGTTGTTTAAGGTTTAGTGTTTAAGGTTTAGGTTTTAGGGTTGTTTTGGGTTTAGTGTTTAGTGTTGTTTAGGGTATAGTGTTAATGGTTTAGGGTTTAGGGTTATTTAGGGTTTAGTGTTTAAAGTTTAGGGTATAGGGTTGTTTAGGGTTTAGTGTTTAGGGTTGTTTATGGTTTAGTGATTAGGGTTGTTTAGGGTTGTTTAGAGGTTAGTGTTTAGGGTTATTCAGGGTTTATGATTTAGGGTTGTTCAGGGTTTAGGATTTATGGTTGTTCAGGGTTTAGGATTTAGGGATTAAGGTTAAGGGGTTAAGGTTAGGGTTAGGGTTAGGGTTAGGGTTAGCATTAGGGTTAGAGTTAGGGTGAGAGTTAAGGTTATGGGGTTATGTTAGGCTTAAGGTTAGGGTTAGGGTTATGGGGTTAAGGTTAGGGTTGGGGTTAGGGTTAGGTTTAGGTTTGGGGTTAGGGTTAGGGTTATGGTTATTCTTAGATTTATGGTTTAAAATTTAGGGTTTATAGTTTAAGGTTTAGGGTTTAGGATTGTTTAAGTTTTAGGGTGGTTTAGGTTTAGGGTATAGGGTTTAGCGTTTAAGATTGTTTAATGTTTAGGGTTGTTTAGGTTTTAGCGTTTAGAGTTGTTTAGGGTTTTTTAGGGTTGTTTATGATTTAGTGTTTAGGGTTGTTCAGGATTTATGATTTAGGATATTTTAATGTTTAGGGTTTAAGTTTGTATAGTGTTTTAGGGTTTAGGGTATAATGTTTAGTGTTAAGGGTTTAGGGTTGTTTAGGGTATAGTGTTAATGGTTTTAGGGTTTAGGCTTGTTTAGGGTTTAGTGTTTAGGGTTTAGGGTTTAGGGTTTTTTAGAGTTTAGTGTTTATAGTTTAGGGATTAGGGTGCTTTTGGAATTAGTGTTTAGGGTTTTTCGGGGTTTAGGGTTTAGGATTTAGGGTGTTAGGGTTAGTGTTAGGGTTAAGTTTAGGGTTAAGGTGAGGGTTAGGGTGAGGGTTAAGGTTAGGGTTAGGGTTAAGGTTAGTGTTAGTGTTAGAATAAGGGTTAGGTTTAGGGATAGGGTTAGGGTTAGGTTTAGGGTTAGGGTTGAGGTTAGGGTTAGGGTTAGGGTTAGGGTTAGGGGTTTGAGTTAGGGTTAGTGTTAGGGGTTAGGGGTTAGTGTTAGGGTTAGGGTTAGGGTTAGGGTTAGGGTTAGGGTTAGGTTTAGTGTTAGGGTTATTATTAGGGGGTTAGGTTTTAGTTTAGGATTAGTTTTAGGGTTAGAATTAGAAATAAGGTTAGTGTTAGAATTAGGGTAAGGGTTAGGTTTAGCATAGGGTTAGGGTTAGGGTTAAGGGTAGGGTTAGGGTTAGGGTTAGATTTAAAGTTTAGGGTTTAGTGTTAGGATTAGGGATAGTGTGAGGTTTAGGGTTAGGTTTAGGGTTAGGGTTAGGGTTAGTGTTTGGGTTATGATTAATGTTAGGATTAGGGTTAGGGTTAGGGTCAGGTTTAGGTTTAGGGTTAGGGTTAGGGTTAGGGTTAGATTTAGGGGTAGGTTTAGGTTAATTGTTAGATTTAGGGTTTAGGGTCTACGGTTAATTGTTTAGGATTGTTTAAGTTTTAGGGTGGATTAGGTTTAGGGTTTAGAGTTTAGTGTTATGGTTACGGTTAGGGTTAGGGTTAGGGTTAGGGTTAGGGTTAGGGTTAGGGTTAGGGTAATGTTAGGGTTAGGGTTAGGGTTAGGGTTAGGGGTTAGGGTTAGGATTAGTGTTAGGGGTTAGAAGTTAGGGTTAGGGTTAGGGTTAGGGTTAAGGTTAGGGTTAGGGTTAGGGTTAGGGTGAGGGTTAGGGTTAGGGTTATGTGGTTATGTTAGGCTTAAGGTTAGGGTTAGGGTTATGGGGTTAAGGTTAGGGTTGGGGTTAGGGTTAGGTTTAGGTTTAGGGTTAGGGTTAGGGTTATGGTTATTCTTAGATTTATGGTTTAAAATTTAGGGTTTATGGTTTAAGGTTTAGGGTTAAGATTGTTTAAGTTTTAGGGTGGTTTAGGTTTAGGGTATAGGGTTTAGCGTTTAAGATTGTTTAATGTTTAGGGTTGTTTATGTTTTAGCGTTTAGAGTTGTTTAGATTTTTTTAGGGTTGTTTATGATTTAGTGTTTAGGGTTGTTCAGGATTTATGATTTAGGATATTTTAAGGTGTAGGGTTTAAGGTTGTATAGTGTTTTAGGGTTTAGGCTATAATGTTTAGGGTTAAGAGTTTAGGGTTGTTTAGGGTATAGTGTTAATGGTTTTAGGGTTTAGGCTTGTTTAGGGTTTAGTGTTTAGGGTTTAGGGTTTAGGGTTTTTTAGCGTTTAGTGTTTAGAGTTTAGGGTTTAGGGTGCTTTTGGAATAAGTGTTTAGGGTTTTTCTGGGTTTAGGGTTTAGGATTTAGGGTTTTAGGGTTAGGTTTAGGGTTAGGGTGAGGGTTAGGGTGAGAGTTAAGGTAAGGGTTAGGGTTAAGGTTAGTGTTAGTGTTAGGGTAAGTGTTAGTGTTAGGGATAGTGTTAGGGTTAGGGTTAGGGTTAGTGTTAGGGTTAGGGTTAGGGTTAGGGATAGGGTAGGTGTGAGGTTTAGGGTTAGGGTTAGGTTTAGGGTCAGGGTTAGTCTTTGTTTTGGTTATGGTTATTGTTTGGATTAGGCTTTGGATTAGGGTCAGGGGTAGGTTTAAGTTTACGGTTAGGGTTAGTGTTAGATTTAGGGTTAGGTTTAGGTTTATTGTTAGATTTAGGGTTTAGGGATTAAGGTTTATAGTTTAGGATTGTTTAAGCTTTAGGGTGGATTAGGTTTAGGGTTTAGAGTTTAGTGTTATGGTTACGGTTAGGGTTAGGGTTAGGGTTAGGGTTAGGGTTAGGGTTAGTGTTAGGGTTACGGTTAGGGTTAGGGTTAGTGTTAGGGTTAGGGTTAGAGTTACGGTTAGGGTTAGGGTAAGAGTTACGGTTGGGGTTATGGTTAGGGTTAAGGTTAGGGTTTGGGGGGTTATGGTTTAGGTTAGGGTTAGGGTTAGGGTTAGGGTTAGGTTTAGGGTTAGGGTTATTATTAGGGATTTAGGTTTAAATTTAGGATTAGTGTTAGGGTTAGAATTAGAAATAGGGTTAGTGTTAGGATTAGGGTCAGGGTTAGGATTAGGGATAGGGTTAGGGTTAGGGTTAGGGGTAGGGTTAGGGTTAGGGTTAGATTTAAAGTTTAAGGTTTAGTGTAAGGATTAGGGTTAGTGTGAGGTTTAGGGTAAGGGTTAGGTTTAGGGTTAGGTTTAGGGTTAGTGTTTGGGTTATGGTTAGTGTTAGGATTAGGTTTAGGGTTAGGGTTAGGGTTATGTTTAGATTTAGGGTTCGGTTTAGGTTTACTGTTAGATTTAGGGTTTAGGGTTTAAGGTTTGTGGTTTAGGATTTTTTAAGGTTTAGGGTGGATTAGGTTTAGGGTTTAGAGTTTAGTGTTATGGTTACGTTTAGGGTTAGGGTTAGGTTTAGGGTTAGGGTTTGGGTTAGGGTTAGGGTTAGGTTTAGGTTAGGGTTATGGTTAGGGTTAAGGTTAGGGTTAGGGTTAGGGTTAGGGTTATAGTTAGTGTTAGGATTAGGGTTAGGGTTAAGGTCAGCGTTAGGTTTAGGGTTAGGGTTAGGGTTAGGGATAGATTTAGGTTTAGGTTTAGGTTTATTGTTAGATTTAGGGTTTAGGGTTTTAGGTTTATGGTTTAGGATTTTTTAAGGTTTAGGGTGGATTAGGTTTAGGATTTAGAGTTTAGTGTTATGGTTAAGGTTAAGGTTAGGGTTAGGGTTAGGGTTAGGGTTAGGTTTAGGGTTAGGGTTAGTGTTACGGTTAGGGTTAGGGTTAGGGTTACGGTTAGGGTTAGGGTTAGGGTTAGGGTAAAGGTTATGATTATGTTTATTGTTAGCTTTAGGGTTAGGGTTAGGGTTAAGGTTAGGTTTAGGGTTAGGGTTAGGTTTATGGTTAGGCTTAAGGTTAGGGTTAGGTTTAGGGTTAGGGTTACGGTTAGGGTTAGGTTTAAGGTTATGGTTAGGGTTAGGGTTAGGGTTAGGTTTATTGTTAGGTTTAGGGTTTAGTGTTTAGGGTCTAAGGTTTTGGGTTTAGGATTGTTTAAGGTTTAGGGTAGATTAGGTTTAGGGTTTAGAGTTTAGTGTTAAGGTTAGGGTTAGGTTTAGGGTTTAGTGTTTAGTGTTCGGATTAGGGTTAGGGTTAGGGTTAGGTTTAGGGTTACGTTTAGGGTCATGGATATTGTTAGGTTTAGGGTTTAGGGTTTAGGGTAAAGGTTTAGGTTTTAGGATTGTTTAAGGTTTATCGTAAATTAAATTTAGGGTTTACAATTTAGTGTTAGGGTTATGGTTAGTGTTAGGGTTAGGGTTAGGGTTAGGTTTAGGGTTCAGGGTTTAGGGTTTAGGATTGTTTAAGGTTTAGGGTAGATTAGGTTTAGGATTTAAAGTTTAGTTTTAGGGTTAGGGTTAGGTTTAGGGTTTAGGGTTTAATGTTAGGATTAGGGTTAGGGTTAAAGTTAGGGTTAGAGTAAGGGTTAGAATTAGGTTTAGGGTTAGGGTTAGGGTTAGGGTTAGGGTTAGGGTTAGGGTTAGGGTTAGGGTTAGGATTAGGGTTCGGGTTAGGGTTAGGGTAAGGGTTAGGGGTTAGGGTTAGGGATATGGTTATTGTTTGGTTTAGGGTTTAGGGTTTAGTGTTTAGGGTTTAAGGTTTAGGGTTTAGGATTGTTTAAGATTTAGGGTGGTTTAGGTTAAGGGTTTAGGGTTTAGAGTTTAGGATTGTTTAAGGTTTAGGGTTGTTTAGGGTATAGTGTTTAGGATTAAAAGTTTAGGGTTGTCTAGGGTTTAGTGTTTAGGGTTTAGGGTTGTTTAAGGTTTAGTGTTTAAGGTTTAGGTTTTAGGGTTGTTTTGGGTTTAGTGTTTAGTGTTGTTTAGGGTATAGTGTTAATGGTTTAGGGTTTAGGGTTATTTAGGGTTTAGTGTTTAAGGATTAGGGTATAGGGTTGTTTAGGGTTTAGTGTTTAGGGTTGTTTATGGTTTAGTGATTAGGGTTGTTTAGGGTTGTTTAGAGGTTAGTGTTTAGGGTTATTCAGGGTTTATGATTTAGGGTTGTTCAGGGTTTAGGATTTATGGTTGTTCAGGGTTTAGGATTTAGGGATTAAGGTTAAGGGGTTAGGGTTAGGGTTAGGGTTAGGGTTAGGGTTAGGGTTAGGGGTTAGTTTTAGGGTTAGGGTTAGGGTTAGGGTTAGGATTAAGGTTAGGGGTTAGGGTTAGTGTTAGGGTTAGGGTTATTATTAGGGGGTTAGGTTTAAGTTTAGGATTAGTGTTAGGGTTAGAATTAGAAATAGGGTTAGTGTTAGGATTAGGGTAAGGGTTAGGTTTAGGGTTAGGGTTAGGGTTAGGGTTAGGGTTAGGGTTAGGGTCAGGGAGGGTTTAGGGTTAGGGTTAGGGTTAGGGTTAGATTTAGGGTTAGGTTTATGTTTATTGTTAGATTTAGGATTTAGGGTCTAAGATTTATGGGTTAGGATTGTTTAAGTTTTAGGGTGGATTAGGTTTAGGGTTTAGAGTTTAGTGTTATGGTTACGGTTAGGGTTAGGGTTAGGGTTAGGGTTAGGATTAGGGTTAAGGTTAGGGTTAGGATTAGGTTTAGGGTGAGGGTTAGGGTTAGGGTTAGGGTTAGGGTTAGGGTTAGGGTTAGGGTTAGGGTTAGGGTTAGGATTAGGGTTAGGGTTAGTGTTAGGGTAAGGGTTAGGGGTTAGGGTTAGGGTTATGGTTATTGTTAGGTTTAGGGTTTAGGGTTTAGTGTTTAGGGTTTAAGGTTTAGGGTTTAGGATTGTTTAAGATTTAGGGTGGTTTAGGTTAAGGGTTTAGGGTTTAGACTTTAGGATGGTTTAAGGTTTAGGGTTGTTTAGGGTATAGTGTTTAGGGTTAAAAGTTTAGGGTTGTTTAGGCTTTAGTGTTTAGGGTTTATGGTTGTTTAAGTTTTAGTGTTTAAGGTTTAGGTTTCAGGGTTGTTTTGGGTTAATGTTTAGTGTTCTTTAGGGCATAGTGTTAATGGTTTAGGGTTTAGGGTTATTTAGGGTTTAGTGTTTAAGGTTTAGGGTATAGTGTTGTTTAGGGTTTAGTGTTTAGGGTTGTTTATGGTTTAGTGATTAGGGTTGTTTAGGGTTGTTTAGAGGTTAGTGTTTAGGGTTATTCAGGGTTTATGATTTACGGTTGTTCAGGGTTTAGGATTTATGGTTGTTCAGGGTTTAGGATTTAGGGATTAAGGTTAAGGGGTTAGGGTTAGGTTTAGGGTTAGGGTTAGGGTTAGGGTTAGGGTTAGGGTTAGGTTTAGGGTTAGGGTTAGGGTTAAGGTTAGGGTTAGGGTTAGGGTTAGGGATATGGTTAGTGTTAGGATTAGAGTTAGGGTTAGGGTCAGGGTTAGGTTGAGGGTTAGGGTTAGGGTTAGGGTTAGATTTATGGTCAGGTTTAGGTTTATTGTTAGATTTAGGGTTTAGGGTTTAAGGTTTATGGTTTAGGATTGTTTAAGGTTTAGGGTGGATTAGGTTTAAAGTTTAGAGTTTAGTGTTATGGTTATGGTTAGTGTTAGGGTTAGGGTTAGGGTTAGGGTTATGGTTAGGGTAATGGTTAGGGTTAGGGTTAGGGTTAGGGTTAGGGTAAGGGTTAGGGGTTAGTGTTAGGGTTAGGGTTAGGGTTAGGGTTAGGTTAGGGTTAGGGTTAGGGTTAGGGTTAGGGTTAGGTTAGGGTTAGGGTTAGGGTTAGGGTTATTATTAGGGGGTTAGGTTTAAGTTTAGGATTAGTGTTAGGGTTAGAATTAGAAATAGGGTTAGTGTTAGGATTAGAGTCAGGGTTAGGTTTAGGGTTAGGGTTAGGGTTAGGGTTAGGGTCAGGGAGAGTTTAGGGTTAGGGTTAGAGTTAGGGTTAGATTTAGGGTTAGGTTTAGGTTTATTGTTAGATTTAGGATTTAGGGTCTAAGGTTTATGGTTTAGGATTGTTTAAGGTTTAGGGTGGATTAGGTTTAGGGTTTTGAGTTTAGTGTTATGGTTACGGTTAGGGTTAGGGTTAGGGTTAGGGTTAGGATTAGGGTTAAGGTTAGGGTTAGGATTAGGTTTAGGGTTAGGGTTAGGGTTAGGGTTAGGGTTAGGGTTAGGGTTAGGTTTAGGGTTAGGATTAGGGTTAGGGTTAGGGTTAGGGTAAGGGTTATGGTTATTGTTAGGTTTAGGGTTTAGGGTTTAGTGTTTAGGGTTTAAGGTTTAGGGTTTAGGATTGTTTAAGATTTAGGGTGGTTTAGGTTAAGGGTTTAGGGTTTAGAGTTTAGGATTGTTTAAGGTTTAGGGTTGTTTAGGGTATAGTGTTTAGGGTTAAAGTTTAGGGTTGTTTAGGGTTTAGTGTTTATGGTTTAGGGTTGTTTAAGGTTTAGTGTTTAAGGTTTAGGTTTTAGGGTTGTTTTGGGTTTAGTGTTTAGTGTTGTTTAGGGTATAGTGTTAATGGTTTAGGGTTTAGGGTTATTTAGGATTTAGTGTTTAAGGTTTAGGGTATAGGGTTGTTTAGGGTTTAGTGTTTAGGGTTGTTTATGGTTTAGTGATTAGGGTTGTTTAGGGTTGTTTAGAGGTTAGTGTTTAGGGTTATTCAGGGTTTATGATTTAGGGTTGTTCAGGGTTTAGGATTTATGGTTGTTCAGGGTTTAGGATTTAGGGATTAAGGTTAAGGGGTTAAGGTTAGCGTTAGGGTTAGGGTTAGGGTTAGCATTAGGGTTAGAGTTAGCGTTAGAGTTAAGGTTATGGGGTTATGTTAGGCTTAAGGTTAGGGTTAGGGTTATGGGGTTAAGGTTAGGTTGGGGTTAGGGTTAGGTTTAGGTTTAGGGTTAGGGTTAGGGTTATGGTTATTCTTAGATTTATGGTTTAAAATTTAGGGTTTATGGTTTAAGGTTTAGGGTTTAGGATTGTTTAAGTTTTAGGGTGGTTTAGGTTTAGGGTATAGGGTTTAGCGTTTAAGATTGTTTAATGTTTAGGGTTGTTTAGGTTTTAGCGTTTAGAGTTGTTTAGGGTTTTTTAGGGTTGTTTATGATTTAGTGTTTAGGGTTGTTCAGGATTTATGATTTAGGAATTTTAAGGTTTAGGGTTTAAGGTTGTATAGTGTTTTAGGGTTTAGGGTATAATGTTTAGTGTTAAGGGTTTAGGGTTGTTTAGGGTATAGTGTTAATGGTTTTAGGGTTTAAGCTTGTTTAGGGTTTAGTGTTTAGGGTTTAGGGTTTAGGGTTTTTTAGAGTTTAGTGTTTATAGTTTAGGGTTTAGGGTGCTTTTGGAATTAGTGTTTAGGGTTTTTCGGGGTTTAGGGTTTAGGATTTAGGGTGTTAGGGTTAGTGTTATGGTTAGGTTTAGGGTTAAGGTGAGGGTTAGGGTGAGGGTTAAGGTTAGGGTTAGGGTTAAGGTTAGTGTTAGTGTTAGAATAATGGTTAGGGTTAGGGATAGGGTTAGGGTTAGGGTTAGGGTTAGGGTTGAGGTTAGGGTTAGGGTTAGGGTTAGGGTTAGGGGTTTGAGTTTGGGTTAGTGTTAGGGGTTAGGGGTTAGTGTTAGGGTTAGTGTTAGGGTTAGGGTTAGGGTTAGGTTTAGTGTTAGGGTTATTATTAGGGGGTTAGGTTTTAGTTTAGGATTAGTGTTAGGGTTAGAATTAGAAATAGGGTTAGTGTTAGGATTAGGGTCAGGGTTAGGTTTAGAAATATGGTTAGGGTTAGGGTTAAGGGTAGGGTTAGGGTTAGGGTAAGGGTTAGGGGTTAGGGTTAGGGTTATGGTTATTGTTAGGTTTAGGGTTTAGGTTTTAGTGTTTAGGGTTTAAGGTTTAGGGTTTAGGAGTGTTTAAGATTTAGGGTGGTTTAGGTTAAGGGTTTAGGGTTTAGACTTTAAGATTGTTTAAGGTTTAGGGTTGTTTAGGGTATAGTGTTTAGGGTTAAAAGTTTAGGGTTGTTTAGGCTTTAGTGTTTAGGGTTTAGGGTTGTTTAAGTTTTAGTGTTTAAGGTTTAGGTTTTAGGGTTGTTTTGGGTTAATGTTTAGTGTTGTTTAGGGTATAGCGTTAATGGTTTAGGGTTTAGGGTTATTTAGGGTTTAGTGTTTAAGGTTTAGGGTATAGGGTTCTTTAGAATTTAGTGTTTAGGGTTGTTTATGGTTTAGTGATTAGGGTTGTTTAGGGTTTTTTAGGGTTGTTTAGAGGTTAGTGTTTAGAGTTATTCAGGATTTATGATTTAGGGTTGTTCAGGGTTTAGGATTTATGGTTGTTCAGGGTTTAGGATTTAGGGATTAAGGTTAAGGGGTTAGGGTTAGGTTTAGGGTTAGGGTTAGGGTTAGGGTTAGGGTTAAGGTTAGGGTTAGGGTTAGGGTTATGGTTAGTGTTAGGATTAAGGTTAGTGTTAGGGTCAGGCAGGGTTTAGGGTTAGGGTTAGGGTTAGGGTTAGATTTAGGGTTAGGTTTAGGTTTATTGTTAGATTTAGGGTTTAGGGTTTAAGGTTTATGGTTTAGGATTGTTTAAGTTTAAGGGTGGATTAGGTTAAGGGTTTAGAGTTTAGTATTATGGTTACGGTTAGGGTTAGGGTTAGGGTTAGAGTTAGGGTTAAGGTTAGGGTTAGGGTTTGGGTTAAGGTTAGGGTTAGTGTTAGGGTTAGGGTTATGGTTAGTGTTAGGATTAGGGTTAGGGTTAGGTCAGGGTTAGGTTTAGGGTTAGGGATAGGGTTAGGGTTAGATTTAGGGTTAGGTTTAGGTTTATTGTTAGATTTAGGGTTTGGGGTTTAAGGTTTATTGTTTAGGATTGTTTAAGGTTTAGGGTGGATTAGGTTTAGGGTTTAGAGTTTATTGTTATGGTTACGGTTAGGGTTAGGGTTAGGGATGGGGTTAGGGTTAGGGTTAGGGTTATGGTAAGTGTTAGGTTTAGGGTTAGGGTTAGGGTAAAAGTTAGGGGGTTAGTGTTAGGGTTTGTGTTAGGGTTAGGGTTAGGTTTAGGTTAGGGTAAGGGTTAGGGTTAGGGTTAGGGTTAGGTTAGGGTTAGGGTTAGGGTTAGGGTTAGGGTTAGGGGTTAGGGTTAGTGAAAGGGTTAGGATTATTATTAGGGGGTTAGGTTTAAGTTTAGGATTAGTGTTAGGGTTAGAATTAGAAATAGGGTTAGTGTTAGCATTAGGGTCAGGGTTAGGTTTAGGGTTAGGGTTAGGGTTAGGGTCAGGGAGGGTTTAGGGTTAGGGTTAGGGTTAGGGTTAGATTTAGGTTAGGTTTAGGTTTATTGTTAGATTTAGGATTTAGGGTCTAAGGTTTATGGTTTAGGATTGTTTAAGGTTTAGGGTGGATTAGGTTTATGGATTAGAGTTTAGTGTTATGGTTACGGTTAGGGTTAGGGTTAGGGTTAGGATTAGGGTTAAGTTTAGGGTTAGGATTAGGTTTAGGGTTAGGTTTAGGGTTAGGGTTAGGGTTAGGGTTAGGGTTAGGGTTAGGATTAGTTTTAGGGTTAGGGTTACGGTTAGGGTTAGCGTTAGGGTTAGGATTAGGGTTAAGATTAGGGTTAGGTTTAGGGTTAGGGTTAGGGTTAGGGTTTGGGTTAGGGTTAGGGTTAGGGTTACGATTAGGGTTAGGGTAAGGGTTAGGGTAAGGGTTAGGGGTTAGGGTTAGGGTTATGGTTATTGTTAGGTTTAGGGTTTAGGGTTTAGTGTTTAGGGTTTAAGGTTTATGGTTTTGGATTGTTTAAGATTTAGGGTGGTTTAGGTTAAGGGTTTAGGGTTTAGAGTTTAGGATTGTTTAAGGTTTAGGGTTGTTTAGGGTATAGTGTTTAGGGTGAAAAGTTTAGGGTTGTTTAGGGTTTAGTGTTTAGGGTTTAGGGTTGTTTAAGGTTTAGTGTTTAAGGTTTAGGTTTTAGGGTTGTTTTGGGTTTAGTGTTTAGTGTTGTTTAGGGTATAGTGTTAATGGTTTAGGGTTTAGGGTTATTTAGGGTTTAGTGTTTAAGGTTAAAGGTATAGGGTTGTTTAGGGTTTAGTGTTTAGGGTTGTTTATGGTTTAGTGATTAGGGTTGTTTAGGGTTGTTTCGAGGTTAGTGTTTAGGGTTATTCAGGGTTTATGATTTAGGGTTGTTCAGGGTTTAGGATTTATGGTTGTTCAGGTTTTAGGATTTAGGGATTAAGGTTAAGGGGTTAGGGTTAGGGTTAGGGTTAGGGTTAGCATTAGGGTTAGAGTTAGGGTTAGAGTTAGGGTTATGGGGTTATGTTAGGCTTAAGGTTAGGGTTAGGGTTATGGGGTTAAGGTTAGGGTTGGGGTTAGGGTTAGGGTTATGGTTATTCTTAGATTTATGGTTTAAAATTTAGGGTTTATGGTTTAAGGTTTAGAGTTTAGGATTGTTTAAGTTTTAGGGTGGTTTAGGTTTAGGGTATAGAATTTAGCGTTTAAGATTGTTTAATGGTTAGGGTTGTTTAGGTTTTAGCGTTTAGAGTTGTTTAGAGTTTTTTAGGGTTGTTTATAATTTAGTGTTTAGGGTTGTTCAGGATTTATGATTTAGGATATTTTAAGGTTTAGGGTTTAAGGTTGTATAGTGTTTTAGGGTTTAGGGTATATTGTTTAGGGTTAAGAATTTAGGGTTGTTTAGGGTATAGTGTTAATGGTTTTAGGGTTTAGGCTTGTTTAGGGTTTAGTGTTTAGCGTTTAGGGTTTAGGGTTTTTTAGCGTTTAGTGTTTATAGTTTAGGGTTTAGGGTGCTTTTGGAATTAGTGTTTAGGGTTTTTCGGGGTTTAGGGTTTAGGATTTAGGGTGTTAGGGTTAGGGTTAGGGTTAGGTTTAAGGTTAAGGTGAGGGTTAGTGTGAGGGTTAAGGTTAGGTTTAGGGTTAAGGTTAGTGTTAGTGTTAGAATAAGGGTTAGGGTTAGGGATAGGGTTAGGGTTAAAGTTAGGGTTAGGGTTAAGGTTAGGGTTAGGGTTAGGGTTAGGGTTAGGTGTTTGGGTTAGGGTTAGTGTTAGGGGTTAGGGGTTAGTGTTAGGGTTAGGGTTAGGGTTAGGGTTAGGGTTAGGTTTAGTGTTAGGGTTATTATTAGGGGTTTAGGTTTTAGTTTAGGATTAGTGTTAGGGTTAGAATTAGAAATAGGGTTAGTGTTAGGATTAGGGTCAGTGTTAGGTTTAGAAATATGGTTAGGGTTAGGGTTAAGGGTAGGGTTAGGGTTAGGGTTAGAATTAAAGTTTAGGGTTTTGTGTTAGGATTAGGGATAGTGTGAGGTTTAGGGTTAGGTTTAGGATTAGGGTTAGGGTCAGGTTTATGTTTAGTGTTAGAGTTAGGGTTAGGGTTAGATTTAGGGTTAGGTTTAGGTTTATTGTTAGATTTAGGGTTTAGGGTTTAAGGTTTATGGTTTAGGATTGTTTAAGTTTAAGGGTGGATTAGGTTTAGGGTTTAGAGTTTAGTATTATGGTTACGGTTAGGGTTAGGGTTAGAGTTAGGGTTAGGGTTAGGGTTAGGGTTAGGGTTAAGGTTAGGGTTAGTGATAGGGTTATGGTTATGGTTAGTGTTAGGATTAGGGTTATGGTTAGGGTCAGGGTTAGGTTTAGGGTTAGGGATAAGGTTAGGGTTAGATTTACGGTTAGGTTTAGGTTTATTGTTAGATTTAGGGTTTAGGGTTTAAGGTTTATGGTATAGGATTGTTTAAGGTTTAGGGTGGATTAGGTTAAGGGTTTAGAGTTTAGTGTTATGGTTACGGTTAGGGTTAGGGTTAGGGATGGGTTTAGAGATAGGGTTAGGGTTATAGTAAGGGTTAGGTTTAGGGTTAGGGTTAGGGTTAGGGTAAAAGTTAGGGGGTTAGTGTTAGGGTTTGTGTTAGGGTTAGGGTTAGGGTTAGGGTTAGGTTAGGGTTAGGGTTAGGGTTAGGGTTAGGTTAGGGTTAGGGTTAGGGTTAGGGTTTGGGTTAGGGGTTAGGGTTAGTGAAAGGGTTAGGGTTATTATTAGGGGGTTAGGTTTAAGTTTAGGATTAGTGTTAGGGTTAGAATTAGAAATAGGGTTAGTGTTAGGATTAGGGTCAGGGTTAGGTTTAGGGTTAGGGTTAGGGTTAGGGTTAGGGTTAGGGTCAGGGAGGGTTTAGGGTTAGGGTTAGGGTTAGGGTTAGATTTAGGGTTCGGTTTAGGTTTATTTGTAGATTTAGTATTTGGGGTCTAAGGTTTATGGTTTAGGATTGTTTAAGGTTTAGGGTGGATTAGGTTTAGGGTTTAGAGTTTAGTGTTATGGTTACGGTTAGGGTTAGGGTTAGGGTTAGGATTAGGGTTAAGGTAAGGGTTAGGATTAGGTTTAGGGTTAGGGTTAGGGTTAGGGCTAGGGTTAGGATTAGGGTTAGGGTTAGGGTTAGGGTAAGGGTTAGGGGTTAGAGTTAGGGTTATAGTTATTGTTAGGTTTAGGGTTTAGGGTTTTGTGTTCAGGGTTTAAGGTTTAGGGTTTAGGATTGTTTAAGATTTAGGGTGGTTTAGGTTAAGGGTTTAGGGTTTAGAGTTTAGGATTGTTTAAGGTTTACGGTTGTTTAGGGTATAGTGTTTATGGTTAAAAGTTTAGGGTTGTTTAGGGTTTAGTGTTTAGGGTTTAGGGTTGTTTAAGGTTTAGTGTTTAAGGTTTAGGTTTTATGGTGGTTTTGGGTTTAGTGTTTAGTGTTCTTTAGGGTATAGTGTTAATGGTTTAGGGTTTAGGGTTATTTAGGGTTTAGTGTTTAATGTTTAGGGTATAGGGTTGTTTAGGATTTAGTGTTTAGGGTTGTTTATGGTTTAGTGATTAGGGTTGTTTAGGGTTGTTTAGAGGTTAGTGATTAAGGTTATTCAGGGTTTATGATTTAGGGTTGTTCAGGGTTTAGGATTTATGGTTGTTCAGGGTTTAGGATTTAGGGATTAAGGTTAAGGGGTTAGGGTTAGGGTTAGGGTTAGGGTTAGGGTTAGCATTAGGGTTAGAATTAGGGTTAGAGTTAGGGTTATGGGGTTATGTTAGGCTTAAGGTTAGGGTTAGGGTTATGGGGTTAAGGTTAGGGTTTGGGTTAGGGTTAGGTTTAGGTTTAGGGTTAGGGTTAGGGTTATGGTTATTCTTAGATTTAAGGTTTAAATTTTAGGGTTTATGGTTTAAGGTTTAGGGTTTAGAATTGTTTAAGTTTTAGGGTGGTTTAGGTTTAGGGTATAGGGTTTAGCGTTTAAGATTGTTTAATGGTTAGGGTTGTTTAGGTTTTAGCGTTTAGAGTTGTTTAGGGTTTTTTAGGGTTGTTTATGATTTAGTGTTTAGGGTTGTTCAGGATTTATGATTTAGGATATTTTAAGGTTTAGGGTTTAAGATTGTATAGTGTTTTAGGGTTTAGTGTATAATGTTTAGGGTTAAGGGTTTATGGTTGTTTAGGGTATAGTGTTAATTGTTTTAGGGTTTAGGCTTGTTTAGTGTTTAGGGTTTAGGGTTTAGGGTTTTTAGCGTTCAGTGTTTATAGTTTAGGGTTTAGGGTGCTTTTGGAATTAGTGTTTAGGGTTTTTTGGGGTTTAGGGTTTAGGATTTAGAGTGTTAGGGTTAGTGTTAGGGTTAGGTTTAGGGTTAAGGTGAGGGTTAGGGTGAGGGTTAAGGTTAGGGTTAGGGTTAAGGTTAGTGTTAGTGTTAGGGTAAGGGTTAGGGTTAGGGTTAGGGGTTAGGGTTAGGGTTAGTGTTAGGGGTTAGGGGTTAGTGTTAGGGTTAGGGTTAGGGTTAGGGTTAGGGTTAGGTTTAGTGTTAGGGTTATTATTAGGGGGTTAGGTTTTAGTTTAGGATTAGTGTTAGAGTTAGAATTAGAAATAGGGTTAGTGTTAGGATTAGGGTCAGGGTTAGGTTTAGGGATATGGTTAGGTTTAGGGTTAAGGGTAGGGTTAGGGTTAGGGTTAGATTTAAAGTTTAGGGTTTAGTGTTAGGATTAGGGATAATGTGAGGTTTAGGGTTAGGTTTAGGGTTAGGGTTAGGGTTAGGGTTAGGGTTAGATTTAGGGTTAGGTTTAGGTTTATTGTTAGATTTAGGGTTTAGGGTTTAAGGTTTAAGGTTTAGGATTGTTTAAGGTTTAGGGTAGATTAGGTTTAGGGTTTAGAGTTTAGTATTATGGTTACGGTTAGGGTTAGGGTTAGGGTTAGAGTTAGGGTTAGAGTTAGGGTTAGGGTTAGGGTTAGGGTTAAGGTTAGGGTTAATGTTAGGGTTAGGGTTATGGTTAGTGTTAGGATTAGGGTTAGGTTTAGGGTCAGGGTTAGGTTTAGGGTTAGGGATAGGGTTAGGGTTAGATTTAAGGTTAGGTTTAGGTTTATTGTTACATTTAGGGTTTAGGGTTTAAGGTTTATTGTTTAGGATTGTTTAAGGTTTAGGGTGGACTAGGTTTAGGGTTTAGAGTTTAGTGTTATGGTTACGGTTAGGGTTAGGGTTAGGGATGGGGTTAGGGTTAGGGTTAGGGTTATGGTAAGGGTTAGGGTTAGGGTTAGGGTTAGGGTTATGGTAAAAGTTAGGGGGTTAGTGTTAGGGTTTGGGTTGGGGTTGGGGTTAGGGTTAGGGTTAGGTTAGGGTTAGGGTAGGGGTTAGGGTTAGGGGTTAGGGTTAGTGTTAGGGTTAGGGTTATTATTAGGGGGTTAGGTTTAATTTTAGGATTAGTGTTAGGGTTAGAATTAGAAATAGGGTTAGTGTTAGGATTAGGGTCAGGGTTAGGTTTAGGGTTAGGGTTAGGGTTAGGGTTAGGGTTAGGGTTAGGGTTAAAGTCAGGGAGGGTTTAGGGTTAGGGTTAGGGTTATGGTTAGATTTAGGGTTAGGTTTAGGTTTATTGTTAGATTTAGGATTTAGGGTCTAAGGTTTATGGTTTAGGATTGTTTAAGGTTTAGGGTGGATTAGGTTTAGGGTTTAGAGTTTAGTGTTATGGTTACGGTTAGGGTTAGGGTTAGGGTTAGGGTTAGGATTAGGGTTAAGGTTAGGGTTAGGATTAGGGTTAGGGTTAGGGTTAGGGTTAGGGTTAAGGTTAGGGTTAGGGTTAGGGTTAGGGTTAGGATTAGGGTTAGGGTTAGGGTTAGGGTAAGGGTTAGGGGTTAGGGTTAGGGTTAGGGTTATTGTTAGGTTTAGGGTTTAGGGTTTAGGGTTTAGGGTTTAGGGTTGTTTAAGGTTTAGTGTTTAAGGTTTAGGTTTTAGAGTTGTTTTGGGTTTAGTGTTTAGTGTTGTTTAGGGTATAATGTTAATGGTTTAGGGTTTAGGGTTATTTAGGGTTTAGTGTTTAAGGTTTAGGGTATAGGGTTGTTTAGGTTTTAGTGTTTAGGGTTGTTTATGGTTTAGTGATTAGGGTTGTTTAGGGTTGTGTAGAGGTTAGTGTTTAGGGTTATTCAGGTTTTATGATTTAGGGTTGTTCAGGGTTTAGGATTTATGGTTGTTCAGGGTTTAAGATTTAGGGATTAAGGTTAAGGGGTTAGGGTTAGGGTTAGGGTTAGGGTTACGGTTAGCATTAGGGTTAGAGTTAGGGTTAGAGTTAGGGTTAGAGTTAGGGTTATGGGGTTATGTTAGGCTTAAGGTTAGGGTTAGGGTTATGGGGTTAAGGTTTAGGGTTGGGGTTAGGGTTAGAATTAGGTTTAGGGTTAGGGTTAGGGTTATGGTTATTCTTAGATTTATGGTTTAAAATTTAGGGTTTATGGGTTAAGGTTTAGGGTTTAGGATTGTTTAAGTTTTAGGGTGGTTTAGGTTTAGGGTATAGAATTTAGCGTTTAAGATTGTTTAATGGTTAGGGTTGTTTAGGTTTTAGCGTTTAGAGTTGTTTATGGTTTTTTAGGGTTGTTTACAATTTAGTGTTTAGGGTTGTTAAGGATTTATGATTTAGGATTTTTTAAGGTTTAGGGTTTAAGGTTGTATAGTGTTTTAGGTTTTAGGGTATAATGATTAGGGTTAAGGGTTTAGGGTTGTTTAGGGTATAGTGTTAATGGTTTTAGGGTTTAGGCTTGTTTAGGGTCTAGTGTTTAGGGTTTAGGTTTTAGGGTTTTTTAGCGTTTAGTGTTTATAGTTTAGGGTTTAGGGTGCTTTTGGAATTAGTGTTTAGGGTTTTTCGGGGTTTAAGGTTTAGGATTTAGGGTGTTAGGGTTAGTGTTAGGGTTAGGTTTAGGGTTAAGGTGAGGGTTAGGGTGAGGGTTAAGGTTAGGGTTAGGGTTAAGGTTAGTGTTAGTGTTAGGGTAAGGGTTAGGGTTAGGGATAGGGTTAGGGTTAGGGTTAGGGTTAAGGTTAGGGTTAGGGTTAGGGTTAGGGGTTAGGGTTAGGGTTAGTGTTAGGGGTAAGGGGTTAGTGTTAGGGTTAGGGTTAGGGTTAGGGTTAGGGTTAGGTTTAGTGTTAGGGTTATTATTAGGAGGTTAGGTTTTAGTTAAGGATTAGTGTTAGGGTTAGAATTAGAAATAGGGTTAGTGTTAATATTAGGGTCAGGGTTAGGTTTAGGGATAGGGTTAGGGTTAGGGTTAAGGGTAGGGTTAGGGTTAGGATTAGATTTAAAGTTTAGGGTTTAGTGTTAGGATTAGGGATAGTGTGAGGTTTAGGGTTAGGGTTAGGTTTAGGGTTAGGGTTAGGGTTAGTGTTTGGGTTATGGTTAGTGTTAGGATTAGTTTTAGGGTTAGGGTCAGGGTTAGTTTTAGGGTTAGGGTTAGGGTTAGGTTAGATTTAGGGTCAGGTTTAGGTTTATTGTTAGATTTAGGGATTAGGTTTTAAGGTTTATGGTTTAGGATTGTTTAAGGTTTAGGGTGGATTAGGTTTAGGGTTTAGAGTTTAGTGTTATGGTTACGGTTAGTGTTAGGGTTAGGGTTAGGGTTAGGGTTAGGGTTAGGGTAATGGATAGGGTTAGAGTTAGGGTTAGGGTTAGGGTAAGGGTTAGGGGTTAGTGTTAGGGTTAGGGTTAGGGTTAGGATTAGGTTTAGGGTTAGAGGTTAGCGTTAGTGTTAGGGTTAGGTTTATTATTAGGGGGTTAGGTTTAAGTTTAGGATTAGTGTTAGGGTTAGAATTAGAAATAGGGTTAGTGTTAGGATTAGGGTCAGGGTTAGTTTTAGGGTTAGGGTTAGGGTTAGAGTTAGGGTTAGGGTTAGGGTTAGGGTCAGGGAGTGTTGAGGGTTAGGGTTAGGGTTAGGGTTAGATTTAGGGTTAGGTTTAGGTTTATTGTTAGATTTAGGATTTAGGGTCTAAGGTTTATGGTTTAGGATTGTTTAAGGTTTAGGGTGGATTAGGTTTAGGGTTTAGAGTTTAGTGTTATGGTTACGGTTAGGGTTAGGGTTAGGGTTAGGGTTAGGATTACGGTTAAGGTTAGGGTTAGGATTAGGTTTAGGGTTAAGGTTAGGGTTAGGGTTAGGGTTAGGGTTAGGATTAGGGTTAGGGTTAGGGTTAGGGTAAGGGTTAGGGGTTAGGGTTAGGGTTATGGTTATTGTTAGGTTTAGGGTTTAGTGTTTAGTGTTTAGGGTTTAAGGTTTAGGGTTTAGGATTGTTTAAGATTTAGGGTGGTTTAGGTTAAGGGTTTAGGGTTTAGACTTTAGGATTGTTTAAGGTTTAGGGTTGTTTAGGGTATAGTGTTTAGGGTTAAAAGTTTAGGGTTGTTTAGGCTTAAGTGTTTAGGGTTTAGGGTTGTTTAAGTTTTAGTGTTTAAGGTTTAGGTTTTAGGGTTGTTTTGGGTTTAGTGTTTAGTGTTGTTTAGGGTATAGTGTTAATGGTTTAGGGTTTAGGGTTATTTAGTGTTTAGTGTTTAAGGTTTAGGGTATAGGGTTGTTTAGGGTTCAGTGTTTAGGGTTGTTTATGGTTTAGTGATTAGGGTTGTTTAGGGTTGTTTAGAGGCTAGTGTTTAGGGTTATTCAGGGTTTATGATTTAGGGTTGTTCAGGGTTTAGGATTTATGGTTGTTCAGGGTTTAGGATTTAGGGATTAAGGATAAGGGGTTAGGGTTAGGGTTAGGGTTAGGGTTAGGGTTAGGGTTAGGGTTAAGGTTAGGGTTAGGGTTAGGGTTAAGGTTATGGTTAGTGTTAGGATTAGGGTTACGGTTAGGGTCAGGGTTAGGTTTAGGGTTAGGGTTAGGGTTAGGTTTAGATTTAGGGTCAGGTTTAGGTTTATTGTTAGATTTAGGGTTTAGGGTTTAAGGTTTATGGTTTAGGATTGTTTAAAGTTTAGGGTGGATTAGGTTTAGGGTTTTGAGTTTAATGTTAAGGTTACGGTTATTGTTAGGGTTTGGGTTAGGGTTAGGGTTAGGGTTAGGTTAGGGTTAGGGTTAGGGTTAGGGTTAGGTTAGGGTTAGGGTTAGGGTTAGGGTTAGGGTTTAGGGTTTAGTGTTTAGGGTTTAAGGTTTAGGGTTTAGGATTGTTTAAGATTTAGGGTGGTTTAGGTTAAGGGTTTAGGGTTTAGAGTTTAGGATTGTTTAAGGTTTAGGGTTGTTTAGGGTATAGTGTTTAGGGTTAAAAGTTTAGGGTTGTTTAGGGTTTAGTGTTTAGGGTTTAGGGTTGTTTAAGGTTTAGTGTTTAAGGTTTAGGTTTTAGGGTTGTTTTGGGTTTAGTGTTTAGTGTTGTTTAGGGTATAGTGTTAATGGTTTAGGGTTTAGGGTTATTTAGGGTTTAGTGTTTAAGGTTTAGGGTATAGTGTTGTTTAGGGTTTAGTGTTTAGGGTTGTTTATGGTTTAGTGATTAGGGTTGTTTAGGGTTGTTTAGAGGTTAGTGTTTAGGGTTATTCAGGGTTTATGATTTAGGGTTTTTCAGGGTTTAGGATTTATGGTTGTTCAGGGTTTAGGATTTAGGGATTAAGGTTAAGTGGTTAGGGTTAGGGTTAGGGTTAGGGTTAGCATTAGGGTTAGAGTTAGGGTTAGAGTTAGGGTTATGGGTTTATGTTAGGCTTAAGTTTAGGGTTAGGGTTATGGGGTTAAGGTTAGGGTTGGGGTTAGGGTTAGGTTTAGGTTTAGGTTTAGGGTTAGGGTTATGGTTATTCTTAGATTTATGGTTTAAAATTTAGGGTTTATGGTTTAAGGTTTAGGGTTTAGGATTGTTTAAGTTTTAGGGTGGTTTAGGTTTAGGGTATAGGGTTTAGCGTTTAAGATTGTTTAATGTTTAGGGTTGTTTAGGTTTTAGCGTTTAGAGTTGTTTAGGGTTTTTTAGGGTTGTTTATAATTTAGTGTTTAGGGTTGTTCAGGATTTATGATTTAGGATATATTAAGGTATAGGGTTTAAGTTTGTATAGTGTTTTAGGGTTTAGGGTATAATGTTTAGGGTTAAGGGTTTAGGGTTGTTTAGGGTATAGTGTTAATGGTTTTAGGGTTTAGGCTTGTTTAGGGTTTAGTGTTTAGGGTTTAGGGTTTAGGGTTTTTTAGCGTTTAGTGTTTATAATTTAGGGTTTTGGGTGCTTTTGGAATTAGTGTTTAGGGTTTTTCGTGGTTTATGGTTTAGGATTTAGGGTTTTAGGGTTAGTGTTAGGGTTAGGTTTAGGGTTAAGGTGAGGGTTAGGGTGAGGGTTAAGGTTAGGGTTAGGGTTAAGGTTAGTGTTAGTGTTAGGGTAAGGGTTAGGGTTAGGGATAGAATTAGGGTTAGGGTTAAGGTTAGGGTTAGGGTTAGG
>NC_137985.1:3673200-3700700 GCF_963924665.1 Micromys minutus | reverse complement strand
AATCTTTGTTTGGGTTATGGTTATTGTTAGGATTTGGCTTTGGATTAGGGTCAAGGGTAGGTTTAGGTTTACGGTTAGGGTTAGTGTTAGATTTAGGGTTAAGTTTAGGTTTATTGTTAGATTTAGGGTTTAGGGTTTAAGGTTTATGGTTTAGGATTGTTGAAGTTTTAGGGTGGATTAGGTTTAGGGTTTAGAGTTTAGTGTTATGGTTATGGTTAGGGTTAGGGTTAGGGTTAGGGTTAGGGTTAGGGTTAGGGTTAGTGTTACGGTTAGGGTTAGGGTTAGTGTTAGGGTTAAGGTTAGAGTTACGGTTAGGGTTAGGGTTAGAGATACGTTTAGGGTTAGGGTTAGGGTTAAGGTTAGGGTTGGGGGGGTTAGGGTTTAGGTTAGGGTCAGGGTTAGGGTTAGGGTTAGGGTTAGGTTTAGGGTTAGGGTTATTATTAGGGAGTTAGGTTTAAATTTAGGATTAGTGTTAGGGTTAGAATTAGAAATAGGGTTAGTGTTAGGATTAGGGTCAGGGTTAGGTTTAGGGATAGGGTTAGGGTTAGGGTTAGGGGTAGGGTTAGGGTTAGGGTTAGATTTAAAGTTTAAGGTTTAGTGTTAGGATTAGGGTTAGTGTGAGGTTTAGGGTTAGGGTTAGGTTTAGGGTTAGGGTTAGGGTTAGTGTTTGGTTATGGTTAGTGTTAGGATTAGGTTTAGTGTTAGGGTTAGGGTTAGGGTTAGATTTAGGGTTAGGTTTAGGTTTATTGTTAGATTTAGGGTTTAGGGTTTAAGGTTTGTGGTTTAGGATTGTTTAAGGTTTAGGGTGGATTAGGTTTAGGGTTTAGAGTTTAGTGTTATGGTTACGGTTAGGGTTAGGGTTAGGTTTAGGGTTAAGGTTTGGGTTAGTGTTAGGGTTAGGTTTAGGGTTAGGGTTATGGTTAGGGTTAAGGTTAGGGTTAGGGTTAGGGTTAGGGTTAGGTTTAGGGTTAGGGTTAGTGTTACGGTTAGGGTTAGGGTTAGGGTTACGGTTAGGGTTAGGGTTAGGGTTAGGGTAAGGGTTATGATTATGTTTATTGTTAGGTTTAGGGTTAGGGTTAGGGTTAAGGTTAGGTTTAGGTTTAGGGTTAGGTTTACGGTTAGGCTTAAGGTTAGGGTTAGGTTTAGGGATAGGGTTATGTTTAGGGTTAGGTTTAAGGTTAGGGTTAGGGTTAGGGTTAGGGTTAGGTTTATTGTTAGGTTTAGGGTTTAGTCTTTAGGGTCTAAGGTTTTGGGTTTAGGATTGTTTAAGGTTTAGGGTAGATTAGGTTTAGGGTTTAGAGTTTAGTGTTAAGGTTAGGGTTAGGTTTAGGGTTTAGGGTTTAGTGTTCGGATTAGGGTTAGGGTTATGGTTAGGTTTAGGGTTACGTTTAGGGTCAGGGATATTGTTAGGTTTAGGGTTTAGGGTTTAGGGTAAAGGTTTAGGTTTTAGGATTGTTTAAGGTTTAGGGTGGATTATTTTTAGGGTTTAGAGTTTTGTGTTTGGGATATCGTTAGGGTTAGGTTTAGGGTTTAGGGATTACTGTTAGGGTTAGCGTTAGGGTTAGGGTTAAGGTTAGTGTTAGGTTTAGGGTTAGGGTTAGGGTTAAGTTTAGGTTTATTGTTAGGATTAGGGTTAGAGTTAGGATTAGGGTTAGGGTTAGGGTTAGGGTTAGGGTCAGGTTTAGGGTTAGGGTTAGGGTTAGGACTACGTTTAGAGTTAGTGTTAGGTTTAGGGTTAGGGTTAGAGTTAGGGTTAGGTTCAGTGTTAGGGTTACGTTTAGGGTTAGGGTTTGGGTTAGGATTAGGGTTAGGGTTATGGTAATTGTTAGGTTTAAGGTTTAAGGTTTAGGGTTTAAGATTGTTTAAGGTTTATCGTAAATTAAATTTAGGGTTTACAATTTAGTGTTAAGGTTATGGTTAGTGTTAGGGTTAGGGTTAGGGTTAGGTTTAGGGTTCAGGGTTTAGGGTTTAGGATTGTTTAAGGTTTAGGGTAGATTAGGTTGAGGATTTAAAGTTTATTTTAGGGTTAAGGTTAGGTTTAGGGTTTAGGGTTTGGTGTTAGGATTAGGGTTAAAGTTAAAGTTAGGGTTAGGGTACGGGTTAGGATTAGGTTTAGGGTTAAGGTTAGGGTTAGGGTTAGGGTTAGGGTTAGGGTTAGGATTAGGGTTAGGGTTAGGGTTAGGGTAAGGTTTAGGGGTTAGGGTTAGGGTTATGGTTATTGTTAGGTTTAGGGTTTAGGGTTTTGTGTTTAGGGTTTAAGGTTTAGGGTTTAGGATTGTTTTAGATTTAGGGTGGTTTAGGTTAAGGGTTTAGGGTTTAGAGTTTAGGATTGTTTAAGGTATAGGGTTGTTTAGGGTATAGTGTTTAGGGTTAAAAGTTTAGGGTTGTTTAGGGTTTACTGTTTAGGGTTTAGGGTTGTTTAAGGTTTAGTGTTTAAGGTTTAGGTTTTAGGGTTGTTTTGGGTTTAGTGTTTAGTGTTGTTTAGGGTATAGTGTTAATGGTTTAGGGTTTAGGGTTATTTAGGGTTTAGTGTTTAAGGTTTAGGGTATAGGGTTGTTTAGGGTTTAGTGTTTAGGGTTGTTTATGGTTTAGTGATTAGGGTTGTTTAGGGTTGTTTAGAGGTTAGTGTTTAGGGTAATTCAGGATTTATGATTTAGGGTTGTTCAGCATTTAGGATTTATGGTTGTTCAGGGTTTAGGATTTAGGGATTAAGGTTAAGGGGTTAGGGTTAGGGTTAAGGTTAGGGTTAGGGTTAGGGTTAGGGTTAGGGTTAGGGTTAAGGTTAGGGTTAGGTTTAGGGTTAGGGTTATGGTTAGTTTTAGGATTAGGGTTAGGGTTAGGGTCAGGGTTAGGTTTAGGGTTAGGGTTAGGCTTAGGGTTAGATTTAGGGTTAGGTTTAGGTTTATTGTTAGATTTAGGGTTTAGGGTTTAAGGTTTATGGTTTAGGATTGTTTAAGGTTTAGGGTGGATTAGTTTTAGGAATTAGAGTTTAGTGTTATGGTTACGGTTAGTGTTAGGGTTAGGGTTAGGGTTAGGGTTAGGGTAATGGTTAGGGTTAGGGTTAGGGTTAGGGTTAGGGTAAGGGTTAGGGGTTAGTGTTAGGGTTAGGGTTAGGGTTAGGGTTAAGGTTAGGGGTTAGGGTTAGTGTTAGGGTTAGGGTTATTATTAGGGGGTTAGGTTTAAGTTTAGGATTAGTGTTAGGGTTAGAATTAGAAATAGGGTTAGTGTTAGGATTAGGGTCCGGGTTAGGTTTAGGGTTAGGGTTAGGGTTAGGGTTAGGGTTAGGGTTAGGGTCAGGGAGGGTTTAGGGTTAGGGTTAGGGTTAGGGTTAGATTTAGGTTTAGGTTTAGTTTTATTCTTAGATTTAGGATTTAGGGTCTAAGGTTTATGGTTTAGGATTGTTTAAGGTTTAGGGTGGATTAGGTTTAGGGTTTAGAGTTTAGTGTTATGGTTACGGTTAGGGTTAGGGTTAGGGTTAGGGTTAGGATTAGGGTTAAGGTTAGGGTTAGGATTAGGTTTAGAGTTAGGGTTAGAATTAGGGTTAGGGTTAGGGTTAGGGTTAGGGTTAGGTTTAGGATTAGGGTTAGGGTTAGGGTTAGGGTAAGGGTTAGGGTTAGGGTTAGGGTTAGGGTTATGGTTAGTGTTAGGATTAGGGTTTAGGGTTTAGTGTTTAGGGTTTAAGGTTTAGGGTTTAGGATTGTATAAGATTTAGGGTGGTTTAGGTTAAGGGTTTAGGGTTTAGACTTTAGGATTGTTTAAAGTTTAGGGTTGTTTAAGGTATAGTGTTTAGGGTTAAAAGTTTAGGGTTGTTTAGGCTTTAGTGTTTAGTGTTTAGGTTTTTTTAAGTTTTAGTGTTTAAGGTTTAGGTTTTAGGGTGGTTTTGGGTTAATGTTTAGTGTTGTTTAGGGTATAGTGTTAATAGTTTAGGGTTTAGGGTTATTTAGGGTTTAGTGTTTAAGGTTTAGGGTATAGGGTTGTTTAGGGTTTAGTGTTTAGGGTTGTTTATGGTTTAGTGATTAGGGTTGTTTAGGGTTGTTTAGAGGTTAGTGTTTAGGGTTATTCAGGGTTTAAGATTTATGGTTGTTCAGGGAATAGGATTGAGGGATTAAGGTTAAGGAGTTAGGGTTAGGGTTAGGGTTAGGGTTAGGGTTAGGGTTAGGTTTAAGGTTAGGGTTAGGGTTAGGGTTAGGGTTATGGTTAGTGTTAGGATTAGGGTTAGGGTTAGGGTCAGGGTTAGGTTTAGGGTTAGGGTTAGGGTTAGGGTTAGATTTAGGGTCAGGTTTAGGTTCATTGTTAGATTTAGGGTTTAGGGTTTAAGGTTTATGGTTTAGGATTGTTTAAGGTTTAGGGTGGATTAGGTTTAGGGTTTAGAGTTTAGTGTTATGGTTACGTTTAGTGTTAGTGTTAGGGTTAGGGTTAGGTTAGGGTTAGGGTTAGGGTTAGGGTAATGGTTAGGGTTAGGGTTAGGGTTAGTTTTAGGGTAAGTGTTAGGGGTTAGTGTTAGGGTTAGGTTTAGGGTTAGGGTTAGGGTTAAGGTTAGGGGTTAGGGTTAGTGTTAGTGTTAGGGTTATTATTAGGGGGTTAGGTTTACGTTTAGGATTAGTGTTAGGGTTAGAATTAGAAATAGGGTTAGTGTTAGGATTAGGGTCAGCGTTAGGTTTAGGGTTAGGGTTAGGGTTAGGGTTAGGGTTAGGGTTAGGGTTAGGGTCAGGGAGGGTTTAGGGTTAGGGTTAGGGTTAGGGTTAGATTTAGAGTTAGGTTTATGTTTATTTTTAGATTTAGGATTTAGGGTCTAAGGTTTATGGTTTAGGATTGTTTAAGGTTTAGGGTGGATTAGGTTTAGGGTTTAGAGTTTAGTGTTATCGTTATGGTTAGGGTTAGGGTTAGGGTTAGGATTAGGGTTAAGGTTAGGGTTAGGATTAGGTTTAGAGTTAGGGTTAGGGTTAGGGTTAGGGTTATGGTTAGGGTTAGGGTTAGGATTAGGGTTAGGGTTAGGGTTAGGGTAAGGGTTAGGGGTTAGGGTTAGGGTTATGGTTATTGTTAGGTTTAGGGTTTAGGGTTTAGTGTTTAGGGTTTAAGGTTTAGGGTTTAGGAGTGTTTAAGATTTAGGGTGGTTTAGGTTAAGGGTTTAGGGTTTAGACTTTAAGATTGTTTAAGGTTTAGGGTTGTTTAGGGTATAGTGTTTAGGGTTAAAAGTTTAGGGTTGTTTAGGCTTTAGTGTTTAGGGTTTAGGGTTGTTTAAGTTTTAGTGTTTAAGGTTTAGGTTTTAGGGTTGTTTTGGGTTAATGTTTAGTGTTGTTTAGGGTATAGTGTTAATGGTTTAGGGTTTAGGGTTATTTAGGGTTTAGTGTTTAAGGTTTAGGGTATAGGGTTCTTTAGGGTTTAGTGTTTAGGGTTGTTTATGGTTTAGTAATTAGGGTTGTTTAGGGTTGTTTAGAGGTTAGTGTTTAGAGTTATTCAGGATTTATGATTTAGGGTTGTTCAGAGTTTAGGATTTATGGTTGTTCAGGGTTTAGGATTTAGGGATTAAGGTTAAGGGGTTAGGGTTAGGTTTAGGGTTAGGGTTAGGGTTAGGGTTAGGGTTAGGGTTAGGGTTAGGGTTAAGGTTAGGGTTAGGGTTAGGGTTATGGTTAGTGTTAGGATTAGGGTTAGGGTTATGGTCAGGGTAAGGTTTAGGGTTAGGGTTAGGGTTAGGGTTAGATTTAAGGTCAGGTTTAGGTTTATTGTTAGATTTAGGGTTTAGGGTTTAAGGTTTATGGTTTAGGATTGTTTAAGGTTTAGGGTGGATTAGGTTTAGGGTTTAGAGTTTAGTGTTATGGTTACGTTTAGTGTTAGGGTTAGGGTTAGGGTTAGGTTAGGGTTAGGGTTAGGGTAATGGTTAGAGTTAGGGTTAGGGTTAGGGTTAGGGTAAGGGTTAGGGGTTAGTGTTAAGGTTAGGGTTAGGGTTAGGGTTAGGGTTAGGGTTAAGGTTAGGGGTTAGGGTTAGTGTTAGGGTTAGGGTTATTATTAGGGCGTTAGGTTTACGTTTAGGATTAGTGCTAGGGTTAGAATTAGAAATAGGGTTAGTGTTAGGATTAGGGTCAGGGTTAGGTTTAGGGTTAGGGTTAGGGTTAGGGTTAGGGTTAGGGTTAGGGTCAGGGAGGGTTTAGGGTTAGGGTTATGGTTAGGGTTAGATTTAGGGTTAGGTTTATGTTTATTGTTAGATTTAGGATTTAGGGTCTAAGGTTTATGGTTTAGGATTGTTTAAGGTTTAGGGTTGATTAGGTTTAGGGTTTAGAGTTTAGTGTTATGGTTACGGTTAGGGTTAGGGTTAGGATTAGGGTTAAGGTTAGGGTTAGGATTAGGTTTAGAGTTAGGGTTAGGGTTAGGGTTAGGGTTAGGGTTAGGGTTAGGTTTAGGGTTAAAATTAGGGTTAGGGTAGGGGTAAGGGTAAGGGTTAGGTGTTAGGGTTAGGGTTATGGTTATTTTTAGGTTTAGGGTTTAGGGTTTAGTGTTTAGGGTTTAAGGTTTAGGGTTTAGGATTGTTTAAGATTTAGGGTGGTTTAGGTTAAGGGTTTAGGGTTTAGACTTTAGGATTGTTTAAGGTTTAAGGTTGTTTAGGGTATAGTGTTTAGGGTTAAAAGTTTAGGGTTGTTTAGGCTTTAGTGTTTAGGGTTTAGCGTTGTTTAAGTTTTAGTGTTTAAGGTTTAGGTTTTAGGGTTGTTTTGGGTTAATGTTTAGTGTTGTTTAGGGTATACTGTTAATGGTTTAGGGTTTAGGGTTATTTAGGGTTTAGTGTTTGAAGTTTAGGGTATAGGGTTGTTTATGGTTTAGTGTTTAGGGTTGTTTATGGTTTAGTGATTAGGGTTGTTTAGGGTTGTTTAGAGGTTAGTGTTTAGGGTTATTCAGGATTTATGATTTAGGGTTGTTCAGGGTTTAGGATTTATGGTTGTTCAAGTTTTAGGATTTAGGGATTAAGGTTAAGGGGTTAGGGTTAGGTTTAGGGTTAGGGTTAGGGTTAGGGTTAGGGTTAGGGTTAGGGTTAAGGTTAGGGTTAGGGTTAGGGTTAGGGTTATGGTTAGTGTTAGTATTAGGGTTAGGGTTAGGGTCAGGGTAAGGTTTAGGATTAGGGTTAGGGTTAGGGTTAGATTTAAGGTCAGGTTTAGGTTTATTGTTAGATTTAGGGTTTAGGGTTTAAGGTTTATGGTTTAGGATTGTTTAAGGTTTAGGGTGGATTAGGTTTACGGTTTAGAGTTTAGTGTTATGGTTATGGTTAGTGTTAGGGTTAGGGTTAGGGTTAGGGTTAGGGTTAGGGTAATGGTTAGGGTTAGGGTTAGGGTTAGGGTTAGGGTTAGGGTTTTGGGTTAGGGTTAGTGTTAGGGTTAGAGTTAGGGTTAGAGTTAGGGTTATGGGGTTATGTTAGGCTTAAGGTTAGGGTTAGGGTTATGGGTTTAAGGTTAGGGTTGGGGTTAGGGTTAGGTTTAGGTTTAGGGTTAGGGTTAGGGTTATGGTTATTCTTAGATTTATGGTTTAAAATTTAGGGTTTATGGTTTAAGGTTTAGGGATTATGATTGTTTAAGTTTTAGGGTGGTTTACGTTTAGGGTATAGGGTTTAGAGTTTAAGATTGTTTAATGATTAGGGTTGTTTAGGTTTTAGCGTTTAGAGTTGTTTAGGGTTTTTTAGGGTTGTTTATGATTTAGTGTTTAGGGTTGTTCAGGATTTATGATTTAGGATATTTTAAGGTTTAGGGTTTAAGGTTGTATAATGTTTTAGGGTTTAGGGTATAATGTTTAGGGTTAAGGGTTTAGGGTGCTTTTGAAATTAGTGTTTAGGGTTTTTCGGGGTTTAGGGTTTAGGATTTAGGGTGTTAGGGTTAGTTTTAGGGTTAGGTTTAGGGTTAAGGTGAGGGTTAGGGTGAGGGTTAAGGTTAGGGTTAGGGTTAAGGTTAGTTTTAGTGTTAGGGTAAGGGTTAGGGTTAGGGATAGGGTTAGGGTTAGGGTTAGGGTTTGGGTTAAGGTTAGGGTTAGGGTTAGGGTTAGGGTTAAGTGTTAGGGTTAGGGTTAGTGTTAGGGGTTAGGGGTTAGTGTTAGTGTTAGTGTTAGGGTTAGGGTTAGGGTTAGGTTTAATGTTAGGGTTATTATTAGGGGGTTACGTTTTAGTTTAGGATTAGTGTTAGGGTTAGAATTAGAAATAGGGTTAGTGTTAGGATTAGGGTCAGGGTTAGGTTTAGCGATATGGTTAGGGTTAGCGTTAAGGGTAGGGTTAGGGTTAGGGTTAGGGTTAGATTTAAAGTTTAGGGTTTAGTGTTAGGATTAGGGATAGTGTGAGGTTTAGGTTTAGGTTTAGGGTTAGGGTTAGGGTTAGTGTTTGTGTTATGATTAGTGTTATTATTAGGGTTAGGGTTAGGGTCAGGTTTAGGTTTAGGGTTAGGGTTAGGGTTAGGGATAGATTTAGGGTTAGGTTTAGGTTTATTGTTAGATTTAGGGTTTAGGGTTTAAGGTTTAAGGTTTAGGATTGTTTAAGGTTTAGGGTAGATTAGGTTTAGGGTTTAGAGTTTAGTATTATGGTTACGGTTAGGGTTAGGGTTATTGTTAGAGTTAGGGTTAGGGTTTGGGTTAGGGTTAGGGTTAAGGTTAGGGTTAGTGTTAGGGTTAGGGTTATGGTTAGTGTTAGAATTAGGGTTAGGGTTAGGGTCAGGGTTAGGTTTAGGGTTAGGGATAGGGTTAGGGTTAGATTTAGGGTTAGGTTTAGATTTATTGTTAGATTTAGGGTTTAGGGTTTAAGGTTTATGGTTTAGAATTTTTTAAGGTTTAGGGTGGATTAGGTTTAGGGTTTAGAGTTTAGTGTTATGGTTACGGTTAGGGTTAGGGTTAGGGATGGGGTTACGGTTAGGGTTAGGTTTATGGTACTGGTTAGGGTTAGGGTTAGGATTAGGGTTAGGGTAAAAGTTAGGGCGTTAGTGTTAGGGTTTGGGTTAGGGTTAGGGTTAGGGTTAGGGTTAGGGTTAGGGTTAGGGTTAGGGTTAGGGGTTAGGGTTAGTGTTAGGGTTAGGGTTATTATTAGGGGGTTAGGTTTAAGTTTAGGATTAGTGTTAGGGTTAGAATTAGAAATAGGGATAGTGCTAGGATTAGGGTCAGGGTTAGGTTTAGGGTTAGGGTTAGGGTTAGGGTTAGGGTTAGTGTCAGTGAGGGTTTAGGGTTAGGGTTAGGGTTAGGGTTAGATTTAGGGTTAGGTTTAGGTTTATTGTTAGATTTAGGATTTAGGGTCTAAGGTTTATGGTTTAGGATTGTTTAAGGTTTATGGTGGATTAGGTTTAGGGTTTAGAGTTTAGTGTTATGATTACTGTTAGGGTTAGGGTTAGGGTTAGGGTTAGGATTAGGGTTAAGTTTGGGGTTAGGATTAGGTTTAGGGTTAGGGTTTGGGTTAGGGTTAGGGTTAGGGTTAGGGTTAGGGTTAGGGTTAGGGTTAGGGTTAGGGTTAGGATTAGGGTTAGGGTTAGGGTTAGGGTTAGGGTAAGGGTTAGGTGTTAGGGTTAGGGTTATGGTTATTGTTAGGTTTAGGGTTTAGGGTTTAGTGTTTAGGGTTTAAGGTTTAGGGTTTAGGATTTTTTAAGATTTAGGGTGGTTTAGGTTAAGGGTTTAGGGTTTAGAGTTTAGGATTGTTTAAGGTTTAGGGTTGTTTAGGGTATAGTGTTTAGGGTTAAAAGTTTAGGGTTGTTTAGGGTTTAGTGTTTAGGGTTTAGGGTTGTTTAAGGTTTATTGTTTAAGGTTTAGGTTTTAGGGTTGTTTTGGGTTTAGTGTTTAGTGTTGTTTAGGGTATAGTGTTAATGGTTTAGGGTTCAGGGTTATTTAGGGTTTAGTGTTTAAAGTTTAGGGTATAGGGTTGTTTAGGGTTTAGTGTTTAGGGTTGTTTATGGTTTAGTGATTAGGGTTGTTTAGGGTTGTTTAGAGGTTAGAGTTTAGGGTTATTCAGGGTTTATAATTTAGGGTTGTTCAGGGTTTAGGATTTATGGTTGTTCAGGATTTAGGATTCAGGGATTAAGCTTAAGGGGTTAGGGTTTGGGTTAGGGTTAGGGTTAGGGTTAACATTAGGGTTAGAGTTAGGGTTAGAGTTAGGGTTATGGGGTTATGTTAGGCTTAAGGTTAGGGTTAGGGTTATGGGGTTAAGGTTAGGGTTGGGGTTAGGGTTAGGTTTAGGTTTAGGGTTAGGGATAGGGTTATGGTTATTCTTAGATTTATGGTTTAAAATTTAGGGCTTATGGTTTAAGGTTTAGGGTTTAGGATTGTTTAAGTTTTAGGGTGGTTTAGGTTTTGGGTATAGAATTTAGCGTTTAAGATTGTTTAATGGTTAGGGTTGTTTAGGTTTTAGCGTTTAGAGTTGTTTAGGGTTTTTTAGGGTTGTTTATAATTTAGTGTTTAGGGTTGTTCAGTATTTATGATTTAAGATATTTTAAGGTTTAGGGTTTAAGGTTGTATAGTGTTTTAGCGTTTAGGGTATAATGTTTAGGGTTAAGGGTTTAGGATTGTTTAGGGTATAGTGTTAATGGTTTTAGGGTTTAGGCTTGTTTAGGGTTTAGTGTTTAGGGTTTAGGGTTTAGGGTTTCTTAGCGTTTAGTGTTTATAGTTTAGGGTTTAGGGTGCTTTTGGAATTAGTGTTTAGGGTTTTTCGGGGTTTAGGGTTTAGGATTTAGGGTGTTAGGGTTAGTGTTAGGGTTAGGTTTAAGGTTAAGGTGAGGGTTAATGTGAGGGTTAAGGTTAGGGTTAGGGTTAAGGTTAGTGTTAGTGTTAGGGTAAGGGTTAGGGTTAGGGATAGGGTTAGGGTTAGGGTTAGGGTTAGGGTTAGGGTTAGGGTTAAGGTTAGGGTTAGGGTAAGGGTTAGGGTTAGGGGTTAGTGTTAGGGTTAGTGTTAGGGGTTAGGGGTTAGTGTTAGGGTTAGGGTTAGGGTTAGGGTTAGGGTTAGGTTTACTGTTAGGGTTATTATTAGGGGGTTAGGTTTTAGTTTAGGATTAGTGTTAGGGTTAGAATTAGAAATAGGGTTAGTGTTAGGATTAGGGTCAGGGTTAGGTTTAGGGATATGGTTAGGGTTAGGGTTAAGGCTAGAGTTAGGGTTAGGGTTAGATTTAAAGTTTAGGGTTTAGTGTTAGGATTAGGGATAGTGTAAGGTTTAGGGTTAGGTTTAGAGTTAGGGTTAGGTTTAGTGTTTGGGTTATGATTAGTGTTATTATTAGGGTTAGGGTTAGGGTCAGGTTTAGGTTTAGGGTTAGGGTTAGGGTTAGGGTTAGATTTAGGGTTAGGTTTAGGTTTATTGTTAGATTTAGGGTTTAGGGTTTAAGGTTTAAGGTTTAGGATTGTTTAAGGTTTAGGGTAGATTAGGTTTAGGGTTTAGACTTTAGTATTATGGTTACGGTTAGGGCTAGGGTTAGGGTTAGAGTTAGGGTTAGGGTTAGGGTTAGGGTTAGGGTTAGGATTACGGTTAAGGTTAGGGTTAATGTTAGGGTTAGGGTTAGGGTAAAAGTTAGGGGGTTAGTGTTAGGGTTAGGGTTAGGGTTAGGGTTAGGGTTAGCTTAGGGTTAGGGTTAGGGTTAGGGTTAGGGGTTAGTGTTAATGTTAGGGTTAGGGTTATTATTAGGGGGTTAGGTTTAAGTTTAGGAATAGTGTTAGGGTTAGAATTAGAAATAGGGTTAGTGTTAGGATTAGGGTCAGGATTAGGTTCAGGGTTAGGGTTAGGGTTAGTGTTAGGGTTAGGGTCAGGGAGGGTTTAGGTTTAGGATTAGGGTTAGGGTTAGATTTAGGGTTAGGTTTAGGTTTATTGTTAGATTTAGGATTTAGGGTCTAAAGTTTATGGTTTAGGATTGTTTAAGGTTTAGGGTGGATTAGGTTTAGGGTTTAGAGTTTAGTGTTATGGTTACGGTTAGGGTTAGGGTTAGGGTTAGGGTTAGGATTAGGGTTAAGTTTAGGGTTAGGATTAGGTTTAGGGTTAGGGTTAGGGTTAGGGTTAGGGTTAGGGTTAGGGTTAGGGTTAGGGTTAGGGTTAGGATTAGGGTTAGGGTTAGGGTTAGGGTAAGGGTTAGGGGTTAGGGTTAGGGTTATGGTTATTGTTAGGTTTATGGTTTAGGGTTTAGTGTTTAGGGTTTAAGGTTTAGGGTTTAGGATTGTTTAAGATTTAGGGTGGTTTAGGTTACGAGTTTAGGGTTTAGAGTTTAGGATTGTTTAAGGTTTAGGGTTGTTTAGGGTATAGTGTTTAGGGTTAAAAGTTTAGGGTTGTTTAGGGTTTAGTGTTTAGGGTTTAGGGTTGTTTAAGGTTTAGTGTTTAAGGTTTAGGTTTTAGGGTTGCTTTGGGTTTAGTGTTTAGTGTTGTTTAGGGTATAGTGTTAATGGTTTAGGGTTTAGGGTTATTTAGGGTTTAGTGTTTAAGGTTTAAGGTATAGGGTTGTTTAGGGTTTAGTGTTTAGGGTTGTTTATGGTTTAGTGATTAGGGTTGTTTAGGGTTGTTTAGAGGTTAGTGTTTAGGGTTATTCAGGGTTTATGATTTAGGGTTGTTCAGGGTTTAGGATTTATGGTTGTTCAGGGTTTAGGATTTAGGGATTAAGGTTAAGGGGTTAAGGTTAGGGTTAGTGTTAGTGTTAGGGTTAGGGTTAGCATTAGGGTTAGAGTTAGGGTTAGAGTTAAGGTTATGGGGTTATGTTAGGCTTAAGGTTAGGGTTAGGGTTATGGGGTTAAGGTTAGGGTTGGGGTTAGGGTTAGGTTTAGGTTTAGGGTTAGGGTTAGGGTTATGGTTATTCTTAGATTTATGGTTTAAAATTTAGGGTTTATGGTTTAAGGTTTAGGGTTTAGGATTGTTTAAGTTTTAGGGTGGTTTAGGTTTAGGGTATAGGGTTTAGCGTTTAAGATTGTTTAATGTTTAGGGTTGTTTAGGTTTAGCGTTTAGAGTTGTTTAGGGTTTTTTAGGGTTGTTTATGATTTAGTGTTTAGGGTTGTTCAGGATTTATGATTTAGGATATTTTAAGGTTTAGGGTTTAAGGTTGTACAGTGTTTTAGGGTTTAGGGTATAATGTTTAGTGTTAAGGGTTTAGGGTTGTTTAGGGTATAGTGTTAATGGTTTTAGGGTTTAGGCTTGTTTAGAGTTTAGTGTTTAGGGTTTAGGTTTTAGGGTTTTTTAGCGTTTAGTGTTTATAGTTTAGGGTTTAGCGTGCTTTTGGAATTAGTGTTTAGGGTTTTTCGGGGTTTAGGGTTTAGGATTTAGGGAGTTAGGGTTAGTGTTAGGGTTAGGTTTAGGGTTAAGGTGAGGGTTAGGGTGAGGGTTAAGGTTAGGGTTAGGGATAATGTTAGTGTTAGTGTTAGAATAAGGGTTAGGGTTAGGGATAGGTTTATGGTTAGGGTTAGGGTTAGGGTTAAGGTTAGGGTTAGGGTTAGGGTTAGGGTTAGGGGTTTGGGTTAGGGTTAGTGTTAGGGGTTAGGGGTTAGTGTTAGGGTTAGGGTTAGGGTTAGGGTTAGGGTTAGGTTTAGTGTTAGGGTTATTATTAGGGTGTTAGGTTTTAGTTTAGGATGAGTGTTAGGGTTAGAATTAGAAATAGGGTTAGTGTTAGGATTAGGGTCAGGGTTAGGTTTAGAAATATGGTTAGGGTTAGGGTTAAAGGTAGGGTTAAAGTTAGGGTTAGAATTAAAGTTTAGGGTTTAGTGTTAGGATTAGGGATAGTGTGAGGTTTAGGGTTAGGTTTAGGGTTAGGTTTAGGGTTAGTGTTTGGGTTATGATTAGTGTTAGGATTAGTATTAGGGTTAGGGTAAGGTTTATGTTTAGGGTTAGGGTTAGGGTTAGGGTTAGATTTAGGGTTAGGTTTAGGTTTATTGTTAGATTTAGGGTTTAGGGTTTAAGGTTTATGGTTTAGGATTGTTTAAGTTTAAGGGTGGATTAGGTTTAGGGTTTAGAGTTTAGTATTATGGTTACGGTTATGGTTAGGGTTAGGGTTAGAGTTAGGGTTAGGGTTAGGGTTAGGGTTAGGGTTAAGGTTAGGGTTAGTGTTAGGGTTAGGGTTATGGTTAGTGTTAGGATTAGGGTTAGGGTTAGGGTCAGGGTTAGGTTTAGGGTTAGGGAGAGGGTTAGGGTTAGATTTAGGGTTAGGTTTAGGTTTATTGTTAGATTTAGGGTTTAGGGTTTAAGGTTTATGGTTTAGGATTGTTTAAAGTTTAGGGTGGATAAGGTTTAGGGTTTAGAGTTTAGTGTTATGGTTAAGGTTAGGGTTAGAGTTAGGGATGGAGTTAGGTTTAGGGTTAGGGTTATGGTAAGGATTAGGTTTAGGGTTAGGGTTAGGGTTAGGGTAAAAGTTAGGGGGTTAGTGTTAGGGTTTGTGTTAGGGTTAGGGTTAGGGTTAGGGTTAGGTTAGGGTTAGGTTTAGGGTTAGGGTTAGGGTTAGGGTTAGGTTAGGGTTAGGGTTAGGGTTAGGGTTAGGTTTAAGGGTTAGGGTTAGTGAAAGGGTTAGGGTTATAATTAGGGGGTTAGGTTTAAGTTTATGATTAGTGTTAGGGTTAGAATTAGAAATAGGGTTAGTGTTAGGATTAGGGTCAGGGTTAGGTTTAGGGTTAGGGTTAGTGTTAGGGTCAGGCAGGGTTTAGGGTTAGGGTTAGGGTTAGGGTTAGATTTAGGGTTAGGTTTAGGTTTATTGTTAGATTTAGGATTTAGGGTCTAAGGTTTATGGTTTAGGATTGTTTAAGGTTTAGGGTGGATTAGGTTTAGGGTTTAGAGTTTAGTGTTATGGTTACGGTTAGGGTTAGGGTTAGGGTTAGGATTAGGGTTAAGATTAGGGTTAGGATTAGGTTTAGGGTTAGGGATAGGGTTAGCGTTAGGGTTAGGGTTAGGGTTAGGGTTAGGGTTAGGATTAGGTTTAGGGTTAGGGTTACGGTTGGGGTTAGGGTTAGGGTTAGGATTAGGGTTAATGTTAGGGTTAGGTTTAGGGTTAGGGTTAGGGTTAGGGTTAGAGTTAGGGTTAGGTTTAGGATTAGGGTTAGGGTTAGGGTTAGGGTAAGGGTTAGGGGTTAGGGTTAGGGTTATGGTTATTGTTAGGTTTAGGGTTTAGAGTTTAGTGTTTACGGTTTAAGGTTTAGGGTTTAGGATTGTTTATGATTTAGGGTGGTTTAGGTTAAGGGTTTAGGGTTTAGAGTTTAGGATTGTTTAAGGTTTAGGGTTGTTTAGGGTATAGTGTTTAGGGTTAAAAGTTTAGGGTTGTTTAGGGTTTAGTGTTTAGGGTTTAGGGTTATTTAAGGTTTAGTGTTTAAGGTTTAGGTTTTAGGGTTGTTTTTGGTTTAGTGTTTAGTGTTGTTTAGGGTATAGTGTTAATGGTTTAGGGTTTAGGGTTATTTAGGGTTTAGTGTTAAGGTTTAAGGTATAGGGTTGTTTAGGGTTTAGTGTTTAGGGTTGTTTATGGTTTAGTGATTAGGGTTGTTTAGGGTTGTTTAGAGGTTAGTGTTTAGGGTTATTCAGGGTTTATGATTTAGGGTTGTTCAGGGTTTAGGATTTATGGTTGTTCAGGGTTTAGGATTTAGGGATTAAGGTTAAGGGGTTAGAGTTAGGGTTAGGGTTAGGGTTAGCATTAGGGTTAGAATTAGGGTTAGAGTTAGGGTTATGGGGTTATGTTAGGCTTAAGGTTAGGTTTAGGGTTATGGGGTTAAGGTTAAGGTTGGGGTTAGGGTTAGGTTTAGGTTTAGGGTTAGGGTTAGGGTTATGGTTATTCTTAGATTTATTGTTTAAAATTTAGGGTTTATGGTTTAAGGTTTAGGATTTAGGATTGTTTAAGTTTTAGGGTGGTTTAGGTTTAGGGTATAGAATTTAGCGTTTCAGTTTGTTTAATGGTTAGGGTTGTTTAGGTTTTAGCGTTTAGAGTTGTTTAGGGTTTTTTAGGGTTGTTTATGATTTTGTGTAGGGTTGTTCAGGATTTATGATTTAGGATATTTTAAGGTTTAGGGTTTAAGGTTGTATAGTGTTTTAGGGTTTAGGGTATAATGTTTAGTGTTAAGGGTTTTGGGTTGTTTAGGGTATAGTGTTAATGGTTTTAGGGTTTAGGCTTGTTTAGGGTTTAGTGTTTAGGGTTTAGGGTTTAGGGTTTTTTAGCGTTTAGTGTTTATAGTTTAGGGTTTAGGGTGCTTTTGGAATTAGTGTTTAGGGTTTTTCGGGGTTTAGGGTTTAGGATTTAGGGTGTTAGGGTTAGTGTTAGGGTTAGGTTTTGGGTTAAGGTGAGGGTTAGGGTGAGGGTTAAGGTTAGGGTTAGGGTTAAGGTTAGTGTTAGTGTTAGGGTAAGGGTTAGGGTTAGGGATAGGGTTAGGGTTAGGGTTAGGGTTAGGGTTAGGGTTAGGGTTAGGGTTAGGGTTAGGGTTAGGGTTAGGGTTAGGGATTAGGGTTAGGGTTAGTGTTAGGGGTTAGGCGTTAGTGTTAGGGTTACGGTTAGGGTTAGGGTTAGGGTTAGGTTTAGTGTTAGGGTTATTATTAGGGGGTTAGGTTTTAGTTAAGGATTAGTGTTAGGGTTAGATTTAGAAATAGGGTTAGTGTTAGGATTAGGGTCAGTGTTAGGTTTAGGGATAGGGTTAGGGTTAGGGTTAAGGGTAGGGTTAGGGTTAGGATTAGATTTAAAGTTTAGGGTTTAGTGTTAGGATTAGGAATAGTGTGAGGTTTAGGGTTAGGTTTAGGGTTAGGGTTAGGGTTAGTGTTTGGGTTATGATTAGTGTTAGGATTAGGGTTAGGGTTAGGGTCAGGTTTAGGTTTAGGGTTAGGGTTAGGGTTAGGGTTAGATTTAGGGTTAGGTTTAGGTTTATTGTTAGATTTAGGGTTTAGGGTTTAAGGTTTATGGTTTAGGATTGTTTAAGGTTTAGGGTGGATTAGGTTTAGGGTTTAAAGTTTAGTATTATGGTTACGGTTAGGGTTAGGGTTAGGGTTAGAGTTAGGTTTAGGGTTATTGTTAGGGTTAGGGTTAGGGTTAAGGTTAGGGTTAGTGTTAGGGTTAGGGTTATGGTTAGTGTTAGGATTAGGGTTAGGGTTAGGGTCAGGGTTAGGTTTAGGGTTAGGGATAGGGTTAGGGTTAGATTTAGGGTTAGGTTTAGGTTTATTGTTAGATTTAGGGTTTAGGGTTTAAGGTTTATGGTTTAGGATTGTTTAAGGTTTAGGGTAGATTAGGTTTAGGGTTTAGAGTTTAGTGTTATGGTTACGGTTAGGGTTAGGGTTAGGGATTGGGTTAGGGTTAGGGTTAGGGTTATGGTAAGTGTTAGGGTTAGGGTTAGGGTTAGGGTAAAAGTTAGGGGGTTAGTTTTAGGGTTTGGGTTAGGGTTAGGGTTAGGGTTAGGGTAGGGTTAAGGTTAGGGTTAGGGTTAGGGTTAGGGTTAGTGTTAGGGTTAGGGTTATTATTAGGGGGTTAGGTTTAAGTTTAGGATCAGTGTTAGGGTTAGAATTAGAAATAGGTTTAGTGTTAGGATTAGGGTCAGGGTTAGGTTTAGGGTTAGGGTTAGGGTTAGGGTTAGGGTTAGGGTCAGGGAGGGTTTAGGGTTAGGGTTAGATTTAGGGTTAGGTTTAGGTTTATTGTTAGATTTATGGTTTAGGGTCTACGGTTTATGGTTTAGGATTGTTAAAGGTTTAGGGTGGATTAGGTTTAGGGTTTAGAGTTTAGTGTTATGGTTACGGTTAGGGTTAGGGTTAGGGTTAGGGTTAGGATTAGGGTTAAGGTTAGGGTTAGGGTTAGGTTAGGGTTAGGGTTAGGGTTAGGGTTAGGGTAAGGGTTAGGGGTTAGGGTTAGTGTTAGGGTTAAGGTTAGGGTTAGGGTTAAGGTTAGGGTTAGGGTTAGGGTTAGGGTTAGGGTTAGGGTTAGGGTTAGGGCTAGGGTTAGGGTTAGGGTTAGGGTTAGGTTTAGGGTAAGGTTAGGGTTAGGGTTAGGGTTAGGGTTAGGGGTTAGGGTTAGGGTTAGGGTTAGAAGTTAGGGGTTAGGGTTAGGGTTAGGGTTAGTGTTAGGGTTATGGTTAGGGTTAGGGTGAGGGTTAGGGTTAGGGTTATGTGGTTATGTTAGGCTTAAGGTTAGGGTTAGGGTTATGGGGTTAAGGTTAGGGTTGGGGTTAGGGTTAGGTTTAGGTTTAGGGTTAGGGTTAGGGTTATGGTTATTCTTAGATTTATGGTTTAAAATTTAGGGTTTATGGTTTAAGGTTTAGGGTTTATGATTGTTTAAGTTTTAGGGTGGTTTAGGTTTAGGGTATAGGATTTAGCGTTTAAGATTGTTTAATGTTTAGGGTTGATTATGTTTTAGCGTTTAGAGTTGATTATGTTTTTTTAGGGTTGTTTATGATTTAGTGTTTAGGGTTGTTCAGGATTTATGATTTAGGATATTTTAAGGTTTAGGGTTTAAGTTTGTATAGTGTTTTAGGGTTTAGGCTATAATGTTTAGGGTTAAGGGTTTAGGGTTGTTTAGGGTATAGTGTTAATGGTTTTAGGGTTTAGGCTTGTTTAGGGTTTAGTGTTTAGGGTTTAGGGTTTAGGGTTTTTTAGCGTTTAGTGTTTAGAGTTTAGGGTTTAGGGTGCTTTTGGAATTAGTGCTTAGAGTTTTTCTGGGTTTAGGGTTTAGGATTTAGGGTGTTAGGGTTAGTGTTAGGGTTAGGTTTAGGGTTGGGGTGAGGGTTAGGGTGAGGGTTAGGGTGAGGGTTAAGGTTAGGGTTAGGGTTAAGGTTAGTGTTAGTGTTAGGGTAAGGGTTAGGTTTAGGGATAGGGTTAGGGTTAGGGTTATGGTTAGGGTTAGGGTTAGTGTTAGGGTTAGGTTAGGGTTAGGGTAAGGGTTAGGGGTTAGGGTCAGGGTTAGTGTTAGGGGTTAGGGGTTAGGGTTAGGATTAGGGTTAGGGTTATGGTTAGTGTTAGGATTAGGGTTAGGGTTAGGGTCAGGGTTAGGTTTAGGGTTAGGGTTAGGGTTAGGGTTAGATTAAGGGATAGGTTTATGTTTATTGTTAGATTTAGGGTTTAGGGTTTAAGGTTTATGGTTTAGGATTGTTTAAGGTTTAGGGTGGATTAGGTTTAGGGTTTAGAGTTTAGTATTATGGTTACGGTTAGGGTTAGGGTTAGGGTTAGGGTTAGGGTTAGGGTTAGGGTTAGGTTTAGGGTTAGGGTTAGGGTTAAGGTTAGTGTTAGGCCTAGGGTTAGGGTTATGGTTAGTGTTAGGATTAGGGTTAGGTTTAGGGTCAGGGTTAGGTTTAGGGTTAGGGTTAGGGTTAGGGTTAGGGTTAGATTTAGGGTCAGGTTTAGGTTTATTGTTAGATTTAGGGTTTAGGGTTTAAGGTTTATGGTTTAGGATTGTTTAAGGTTTAGGGTGGATTAGGTTTAGGGTTTAGAGTTTAGTGTTATGGTTACAGTTAGTGTTAGGGTTTGGGTTAGGGTTATGGTTATTGTTAGGTTTAGGGTTTAGAGTTTAGTGTTTAGGGTTTAAGGTTTAGGGTTTAGGATTGTTTAAGATTTAGGGTGGTTTACGTTAAGGGTTTAGGGTTTAGAGTTTAGGATTGTTTAAGGTTTAGGGTTGTTTAGGGTATTGAGTTTAGGGTTAAAAGTTTAGGGTTGTTTAGGGTTTAGTGTTTAGGGTTTAGGGTTGTTTAAGGTTTAGTGTTTAAGGTTTAGGTTTTAGGGTTGTTTTGGGTTAAGTGTTTAGTGTTGTTTAGGGTATAGTGTTAATGGTTTAGGGTTTAGGGTTATTTAGGTTTTAGTGTTTAAGGTTTAGGGTATAGGGTTGTTTAGGGTTTAGTGTTTAGGGTTGTTTATGGTTTAGTGATTAGGGTTGTTTAGGGTTGTTTAGAGGTTAGTGTTTAGGGTTATTCAGGGTTTATGATTTAGGGTTGTTCAGGGTTTAGGATTTATGGTTGTTCAGGTTTTAGGATTTAGGGATTAAGGTTAATGGGTTAGGGTTAGGGTTAGGGTTAGGGTTAGGGTTAGCATTAGGGTTAGAGTTAGGGTTAGAGTTAGGGTTAGAGTTAGGGTTATGGGGTTATGTTAGGCTTAAGGTTAAGGTTAGGGTTATGGGGTTAAGGTTAGGGTTGGGGTTAGGGTTAGGTTTAGGTTTAGGGTTAGGGTTAGGGTTATGGTTATTCTTAGATTTATGGTTTAAAATTTAGGGTTTATGGTTTAAGGTTTAGGGTTTAGGATTGTTTAAATTTTAGGGTGGTTTAGGTTTAGGGTATAGAATTTAGCGTTTAAGATTGTTTAATGGTTAGGGTTGTTTAGGTTTTAGCGTTTAGAGTTGTTTAGGGTTTTTTAGGGTTGTTTATAATTTAGTGTTTAGGGTAGTTCAGGATTTATGATTTTGGATATTTTAAGGTTTAGGGTTTAAGGTTGTATAGTGTTTTAGGGTTTAGGGTATAATGTTTAGGGTTAAGGGTTTAGGGTTGTTTAGGGTATAGTGTTAATGGTTTTAGGGTTTAGGCTTGTTTAGGGTTTAGTGTTTAGGGTTTAGGGTTTAGGGTTTTTTAGCTTTTAGTGTTTATAGTTTAGGGTTTAGGGTGCTTTTGGAATTAGTGTTTAGGGTTTTTCGGGGTTAAAGATTTAGGATTTAGGGTGTTAGGATTAGTGTTAGGGTTAGGTTTAGGGTTAAGGTGAGGGTTAGGGTGAGGTTTAAGGTTAGGGTTAGGGTTAAGGTTAGTGTTAGTGTTAGGGTAAGGGTTAGGGTTAGGGATAGGGTTAGGGTTAGAATTAGGGTTAAGGTTAGGGTTAGGGTTAGGGTTAGGGGTTAGGGTTAGGGTTAGTGTTAGGGGTTAGGGGTTAGGGGTTAGTGTTAGGGTTAGGGTTAGGGTTAGGGTTAGGTTTAGTGTTAGGGTTATTATTAGGGGGTTAGGTTTTAGTTTAGGATTAATGTTAGGGTTAGAATTAGAAATAGGGTTAGTGTTAGGATTAGGGTCAGGGTTAGGTTTAGGGATAGGGTTAGGGTTAAGGGTAGGGTTAGGGTTAGGGTTAGATTTAAAGTTTAGGGTTTAGTGTTAGGATTAGGGATAGTGTGAGTTTTAAGGTTAGGTTTATGGTTAGGGTTAGGGTTAGTGTTTGGGTTATGATTAGTGTTAGGATTAGGGTTAGGGTTAGGGTCAGGTTTAGGTTTAGGGTTAGGGTTAGGGTTAGGGTTAGATTTAGGGTTAGGTTTAGGTTTATTGTTAGATTTAGGGTTTAGGGTTTAAGGTTTATGGTTTAAGATTGTTTAAGATTTAGGGTGGATTAGGTTTAGGGTTTAGAGTTTAGTATTATGGTTACGGTTAGGGTTAGAGTTAGGGTTAGAGTTAGGGTTAGGGTTAGGGTTAAGGTTAGTGTTAAGGTTAGGGTTAGTGCTAGGGTTAGGGTTATGGTTAGTGTTAGGATTAGGGTTAGGGTTAGGGTCAGAGTTAGGTTTAGGGTTAGGGATAGGGTTAGGGTTAGATTTAGGGTTAGGTTTATGTTTATTGTTAGATTTAGGGTTTAGGGTTTAAGGTTTATGGTTTAGGATTGTTCAAGGTTTAGGGTGGATTAGGTTTAGGGTGTAGAGTTTAGTGTTATGGTTACGGTTAGGGTTAGGGTTAGGGTTAGGGTTAGGATTAGGGTTAGGGTTAGGGTTAGGATTAGGTTTAGGGTTAGGGTTAGGGTTAGGGTTAGGGTTAGGGTTAGGGTTAGGGTTAGGGTTAGGGTTAGGGTTAGGGTAAGGGTTAGGGGTTAGGGTTAGGGTTATGGTTATTGTTAGGTTTAGGGTTTAGGGTTTAGTGTTTAGGGTTTAAGGTTTAGGGTTTAGGATTGTTTAAGATTTAGGGTGGTTTACGTTAAGGGTTTAGGGTTTAGAGTTTAGGATTGTTTAAGGTTTAGGGTTGTTTAGGGTATAGAGTTTAGGGTTAAAAATTTAGGGTTGTTTAGAGTTTAGTGTTTAGGGTTTAGGGTTGTTTAAGGTTTAGTGTTTAAGGTTTAGGTTTTAGGGTTGTTTTGGGTTTAGTGTTTAGTGTTGTTTAGGGTATAGTGTTAATGGTTTAGGGTTTAGGGTTATTTAGGGTTTAGTGTTTAAGGTTTAGGGTATAGGGTTGTTTAGTGTTTAGTGTTTAGGGTTGTTTATGGTTTAGTGATTAGGGTTGTTTAGGGTTGTTTAAAGGTTAGTGTTTAGGGTTATTCAGGGTTTATGATTTAGGGTTGTTCAGGGTTTAGGATTTATGGTTGTTCAGGTTTTAGGATTTAGGGATTAAGGTTAATGGGTTAGGGTTAGGGTTAGGGTTAGGGTTAGCATTAGGGTTAGAGTTAGGGATAGAGTTAGGGTTAGAGTTAGGGTTATGGGGTTATGTTAGGCTTAAGGTTAGGGTTAGGGTTATGGGGTTAAGGTTAGGGTTGGGGTTAGGGTTAGGTTTAGGTTTAGGGTTAGGGTTAGGGTTATGGTTATTCTTAGATTTATGGTTTAAAATTTAGGGTTTATGGTTTAAGGTTTAGTGTTTAGGATTGTTTAAGTTTTAGGGTGGTTTAGGTTTAGGTTATAGAATTTAGCGTTTCAGATTGTTTAATGGTTAGGGTTGTTTAGGTTTTAGCGTTTAGAGTTCTTTAGGGTTTTTTAGGGTTGTTTATAATTTAGTGTTTAGGGTTGTTCAGGATTTATGTTATAGGATATTTTAAGGTTTAGGGTTTAAGGTTGTATAGTGTTTTAGGGTTTAGGGTATAATGTTTAGGGTTAAGGGTTTAGGGTTGTTTAGGGTATAGTGTTAATGGTTTTAGGGTTTAGGCTTGTTTAGGGTTTAGTGTTTAGGGTTTAGGGTTTAGGGTTTTTTAGCGTTTAGTGTTTATAGTTTAGGGTTTAGGGTGCTTTTGGAATTAGTGTTTAGGGTTTTTCGGGGTTTAAGGTTTAGGATTTAGGGTTTTAGGGTTAGTGTTAGGGTTAGGTTTAGGGTTAAGGTGAGGGTTAGGGTGAGGGTTAAGTTTAGGGTTAGGGTTAAGGTTAGTGTTAGTGTTAGGGTAAGGGTTAGGGTTAGGGATAGGGTTAGGGTTAGAATTAGGGTTAAGTTTAGGGTTAGGGATAGGGATAGGGGTTAGGGTTAGGGTTAGTGTTAGGGGTTAGGGGTTAGTGTTAGGGTTAGGGTTAGGGTTAGGATTAGGGTTAGGGTTAGGTTTAGTGTTAGGGTTATTATTAGGGGGTTAGGTTTTAGTTTAGGATTAGTGTTAGGGTTAGAATTAGAAATAGGGTTAGTGTTAGGATTAGGGTCAGGGTTAGGTTTAGGGATAGGGTTAGGGTTAAGGGTAGGGTTAGGGTTAGGGTTAGATTTAAAGTTTAGGGTTTAGTGTTAGGATATGGGATAGTGTGAGTTTTAGGGTTAGGTTTTGGGTTAGGGTTAGGGTTAGTGTTTGGGTTATGATTAGTGTTAGGATTAGGGTTAGGGTTAGGGTCAGGTTTAGGTTTAGGGTTAGGGTTAGGGTTAGGGTTAGATTTAGGGTTAGGTTTAGGTTTATTGTTAGATTTAGGGTTAGGTTTAGGTTTATTGTTAGATTTAAGGTTTAGGGTTTAAGGTTTATGATTTAGGATTGTTTAAGGTTTAGGGTGGATTGGGTTTAGGGTTTAGAGTTTAGTATTATGGTTACGGTTAGGGTTAGGGTTAGGGTTAGAGTTAGGGTTAAGGTTAGGGTTAGGGTTAGGGTTAAGGTTAGGGTTAGTGTTAGGGTTAGGGTTATGGTTAGTGTTAGGATTAGGGTTAGGGTTAGGGTCAGGGTTAGGTTTAGGGTTAGGGATAGGGTTAGGGTTAGATTTAGGGTTAGGTTTAGGTTTATTGTTAGATTTAGGGTTTAGGGTTTAAGGTTTATGGTTTAGGATTGTTCAAGGTTTAGGGTGGATTAGGTTTAGGGTTTAGAGTTTAGTGTTATGGTTACGGTTAGTGTTAGGGTTAGGGTTAGGGTTAGGGTTAGGGTTAGGGTTAGGGTTAGGGTAATGCTTAGGGTTAGGGTTAGGGTTAGGGTAAGGGTTAGGGGTTAGTGTTAGGGTTAGGGTTAGGGTTAGGGTTAGGGTTAGGTTAGGGTTAGGGTTAGGGTTAGGGTTAGGGTTAGGGTTAGGGTTTAGGTTTAGTGTTAGGGTTAGGGTTATTATTAGGGCGTTAGGTTTAAGTTTAGGATTAGTGTTAGGGTTAGAATTAGAAACAGGGTTAGTGTTAGGATTAGGGTCAGGGTTAGGTTTAGGGTTAGGGTTAGGGTTAGGGTTAGGGTTAGGTTCAGGGAGGGTTTAGGGTTAGGGTTAGGGTTAGGGTTAGATTTAGGGTTAGGTTTAGGTTTATTGTTAGATTTAGGATTTAGGGTCTAAGGTTTATGGTTTAGGATTGTTTAAGGTTTAGGGTGGATTAGGTTTAGGGTTAGGGTTAGGGTTAGGGTTAGGGTTAGGGTTAGTGTTAGGGTTAGGGTTAGGATTAGGGTTAGGGTTAGGGTTAGGGTAAAGTTTAGGGGTTAGGGTTAGGGTTATGGTTATTGTTAGGTTTAGGGTTTAGGATTTAGTGTTTAGGATTTAAGGTTTAGGGTTTAGGATTGTTTAAGATTTAGGGTGGTTTAGGTTAAGAGTTTAGGGTTCAGAGTTTAGGATTGTTTAAGGTTTAGGGTTGTTTAGGGTATAGTGTTTAGGGTTAAAAGTTTAGGGTTGTTTAGGGTTTAGTGTTTAGGGTTTAGGGTTGTTTAAGGTTTAGTGTTTAAGGTTTAGGTTTTAGGGTTGTTTTGGGTTTAGTGTTTAGTGTTGTTTAGGGTATAGTGTTAATGGTTTAGGGTTTAGGGTTATTTAGGGTTTAGTGTTTAAGGTTTAGGGTATAGGGTTGTTTAGGGTTTAGTGTTTAGGGTTGTTTATGGTTTAGTGATTAGGGTTGTTTAGGGTTGTTTAGAGGTTAGTGTTTAGGGTTATTCAGGGTTTATGATTTAGGGTTGTTCAGGGTTTAGGATTTATGGTTGTTCAGGGTTTAGGATTTAGGGATTAAGGTTAAGGGGTTAGGGTTAGGGTTAGGGTTAGGGTTAGGGTTAGCATTAGGGTTAGAGTTAGGGTTAGAGTTAGGGTTATGGGGTTATGTTAGGCTTAAGGTTAGGGTTAGGGTTATGGGGTTAAGGTTAGGGTTGGGGTTAGGGTTAGGTTTAGGTTTAGGGTTAGGGTTAGGGTTATTTTTATTCTTAGATTTATGGTTTAAAATTTAGGGTTTATGGTTTAAGGTTTAGGGTTTAGGATTGTTTAAGTTTTAGGGTGGTTTAGGTTTAGGGTATAGGGTTTAGCGTTTAAGATTGTTTAATGTTTAGGGTTGTTTAGGTTTTAGCGTTAAGAGTTGTTTAGGGTTTTTTAGGGTTGTTTATGATATAGTGTTTAGGCTTGTTCAGGATTTATGATTTAGGATATTTTAAGGTTTAGGGTTTAAGGTTGTATAGTGTTTTAGGGTTTAGGGTATAATATTTAGGGTGAAGGGTTTAGGGTTGTTTAGGGTATAGTGTTAATGGTTTTAGGGTTTAGGCTTGTTTAGGGTTTAGTGTTTAGGGTTTAGAGTTTAGGGTTTTTTAGCGTTTAGTGTTTATAGTTTAGGGTTTAGGGTGCTTTTGGAATTAGTGTTTAGGGTTTTTCGGGGTTTAGGGTTTAGGGTTTAGGATTTAGGGTGTTAGGGTTAGTGTTAGGGTTAGGTTTAGTGTTAAGGTGAGGGTTAGGGTGAGGGTTAAGGTTAGGGTTAGGGTTAAGGTTAGTGTTAGTGTTAGGGTAAGGGTTAGGGTTAGGGATAGGGTTAGGGTTAGGGTTAGGGTTAGGGTTAAGGTTAGGGTTAGGGTTAGGGTTAGGGTTAGGGTTAGGGGTTAGTGTTAGGGTTAGTGTTAGGGGTTAGGGGTTAGTGTTAGGGTTAGGGTTAGGGTTAGGGTTAGGGTTAGGGTTAGGTTTTGTGTTAGGGTTATTATTAGGGGGTTCGGTTTTAGTTTAGGATTAGTGTTAGGGTTAGAATTAGAAATAGGGTTAGTGTTAGGATTAGGGTCAGGGTTAGGTTTAGGGATATGGTTAGGGTTAGGGTTAAGGGTAGAGTTAGGGTTAGGGTTAGATTTAAAGTTTAGGGTTTAGTGTTAGGATTAGGGATAGTGTGAGGTTTAGGGTTAGGTTTAGGGTTAGGGTTAGGGTTAGTGTTTGGGTTATGATTAGTGTTATTATTAGGGTTAGGGTTAGGGTCAGGTTTAGGTTTAGGGTTAGGGTTAGGGTTAGGGTTAGATTTAGGGTTAGGTTTAGGTTTATTGTTAGATTTAGGGTTTAGGGTTTAAGGTTTAAGGTTTAGGATTGTTTAAGGTTTAGGGTAGATTAGGTTTAGGGTTTAGAGTTTAGTATTATGGTTACGGTTAGGGTTAGGGTTAGGGTTAGAGTTAGGGTTAGGGTTAGGGTTAGGGTTAAGGTTAGGGTTAATGTTAGGGTTAGGGTTAGGGTAAAAGTTAGGGGGTTAGTGTTAGGGTTAGGGTTAGGGTTAGGGTTAGGGTTAGGGTTAGGGTTAGGTTAGGGTTAGGGTTAGGGTTAGGGTAAGGGTTAGGTTTAAAGTTAGGGTTAGGGTTAAGGTTAGGGTTAGGGTTAGGGTTAGGGTTATGGTTAGTGTTATGATTAGGGTTAGTGTTAGGGTCAGGGTTAGTTTTAGGGTTAGGGTTAGGGTTAGGGTTAGATTTAGGGTCAGGTTCAGGTTTATTGTTAGATTTAGTGTTTAGGGTTTAAGATTTATGGTTTAGGATTGTATAAGGTTTAGGGTGGATTAGGTTTAGGGTTTAGAGTTTAGTGTTATGGTTACGGTTAATGTTAGGGTTAGGGTTAGGGTTAGGGTTAGGGTTAGGGTAATGGTTAGGGTTAGGGTTAGGGTTAGGGTTAGGGTAAGTGTTAGGGGTTAGTGTTAGGGTTAGGGTTAGGGTTAGGGTTAGGGTTAGGTTAGGGTTAGGGTTAGGGTTAGGGTTAGGGGTTAGGGTTAGTGTTAGGGTTAGGTTTATTATTAGGGGGTTAGGTTTTAGTTTAGGATTAGTGTTAGGGTTAGAATTAGAAATAGGGTTAGTGTTAGGATTAGGGTCAGGGTTAGGTTTAGGGTTAGGGTTAGGGTTAGGGTTAGGGTTAGGGTTAGGATTAAGGTTAGGGTTAGGGTTAGGGTTAGGGTTAGGGTTAGGGTTAGGATTAGGTTTAGGGTTAGGGTTTAGTGTTTAGGGTTTAAGGTTTAGGGTTTAGGATTGTTTAAGATTTAGGGTGGTTTAGGTTAAGGGTTTAGGGTTTAGAGTTTAGGATTGTTTAAGGTTTAGGGTTGTTTAGGGTATAGTGTTTAGGGTTAAAAGTTTAGGGTTGTTTAGGGTTTAGTGTTTAGGGTTTAGGGTTGTTTAAGGTTTAGTGTTTAAGGTTTAGGTTTTAGGGTTGTTTTGGGTTTAGTGTTTAGTGTTGTTTAGGGTATAGTGTTAATGGTTTAGGGTTTAGGGTTATTTAGGGTTTAGTGTTTAAGGTTTAGGGTATAGGGTTGTTAAGGGTTTAGTGTTTAGGGTTGTTTATGGTTTAGTGATTAGGGTTGTTTAGGGTTGTTTAGAGGTTAGTGTTTAGGGTTATTCAGGG
>NC_137985.1:3643200-3668200 GCF_963924665.1 Micromys minutus | reverse complement strand
GTTATGATTAGGGTTAGGTTTAGTGTTAGGGTTACGTTTAGGGTTAGGGTTAGGGTTAGGATTAGGGTTAGGGTTATGGTAATTGTTAGGTTTAGGGTTTAAGGTTTAGGGTTTAGGATTGTTTAAGGTTTATCGTAAATTAAATTTAGGGTTTACAATTTAGTGTAAGGGTTATGGTTAGTGTTAGTGTTAGGGTTAGGGTTAGGTTTAGGGTTCAGGGTTTAGGGTTTAGGATTGTTTAAGGTTGAGGGTAGATTAGGTTTAGGATTTAAAGTTTAGTTTTAGGGTTAGGGTTAGGTTTAGGGTTTAGGGTTTAGTGTTAGGATTAGGGTTAGGGTGAAAGTTAGGGTTAGGGTAAGGGTTAGGATTAGGTTTAGGGTTAGGGTTAGGGTTAGGGTTAGGGTTAGGGTTAGGTTTAGGGTTAGGGTTAGGGTTAGGGTTAGGGTTAGGATTAGGGTTAGGGTTAGGGTTAGGGTAAAGTTTAGGGGTTAGGGTTAGGGTTATGGTTATTGTTAGGTTTAGGGTTTAGGGTTTAGTGTTTAGGGTTTAAGGTTTAGGGTTTAGGATTGTTTAAGATTTAGGGTGGTTTAGGTTAAGGGTTTAGGGTTTAGAGTTTAGGATTGTTTAAGGTTTAGGGTTGTTTAGGGTATAGTGTTTAGGGTTAAAAGTTTAGGGTTGTTTAGGGTTTAGTGTTTAGGGTTTAGGGTTGTTTAAGGTTTAGTGTTTAAGGTTTAGGTTTTAGGGTTGTTTTGGGTTTAGTGTTTAGTGTTGTTTAGGGTATAGTGTTAATGGTTTAGGGTTTAGGGTTATTTAGGGTTTAGTGTTTAAGGTTTAGGGTATAGGGTTGTTTAGGGTTTAGTGTTTAGGGTTGTTTATGGTTTAGTGATTAGGGTTGTTTAGGGTTGTTTAGAGGTTAGTGTTTAGGGTTGTTCAGGGTTTATGATTTAGGGTTGTTCAGGATTTAGGATTTATGGTTGTTCAGGGTTTAGGATTTAGGGATTAAGGTTAAGGGGTTAGGGTTAGGTTTAGGGTTAGGGTTAGGGTTAGGGTTAGGGTTAGGGTTAGTTTTAGGGTTAGGGTTAAGGTTAGGGTTAGGGTTAGGGTTAGGGTTATGGTTAGTGTTAGGATTATGGTTAGGGTTAGGGTCAGGGTTAGGTTTAGGGTTAGGTTTAGGGTTAGGGTTAGATTTAGGGTCAGGTTTAGGTTTATTGTTAGATTTAAGGTTTAGGGTTTAAGGTTTATGGTTTAGGATTGTTTAAGGTTTGGGGTGGATTAGGTTTAGGGTTTAGAGTTTAGTGTTATGGTTATGGTTAGTGTTAGGGTTAGGGTTAGGGTTAGGGTTAGGGTTAGGGTTATGGTAATGGTTAGGGTTAGGGTTAGGGTTAGGGTTAGGGTAAGGGTTAGGGGTTAGTGTTAGGGTTAGGGTTAGGGTTAGGATCAGGTTAGGGTTAGGGTTAGGGTTAGGGTTAGGGTTAGGGGTTAGGGTTAGTGTTAGTGTTAGGGTTATTATTAGGGGGTTAGGGTTAAGTTTAGGATTAGTGTTAGGGTTAGAATTAGAAATAGGGTTAGTGTTAGGATTAGGGTCAGGGTTAGGTTTAGGGTAAGGGTTAGGGGTTAGGGTTAGGGTTATGGTTATTGTTAGGTTTAGTTTTTAGGGTTTAGTGTTTAGGGTTTAAGGTTTAGGGTTTAGGATTGTTTAAGATTTAGGGTGGTTTAGGTTAAGGGTTTAGGGTTTAGAGTTTAGGATTGTTTAAGGTTTAGGGTTGTTTAGGGTATAGTGTTAATGGTTTTAGGGTTTAGGCTTGTTTAGGGTTTAGTGTTTAGGGTTTAGGGTTTAGGGTTTTTAAGCGTTTAGTGTTTATAGTTTAGGGTTTAGGGTGCTTTTGGAATTAGTGTTTAGGGTTTTTCAGGGTTTAGGGTTTAGGATTTAGGGTGTTAGGGTTAGTTTCAGGGTTAGGTTTAGGGTTAAGGTGAGGGTTAGGGTGAGGGTTAAGGTTAGGGTTAGGGTTAAGGTTAGTGTTAGTGTTAGAATAAGGGTTAGGGTTAGGGATAAAGTTAGGGTTAGGGTTAGGGTTAGGGATAAGGTTAGGGTTAGGGTTAGGGTTAGTGTTAGGGGTTTGGGTTAGGGTTAGTGTTAGGGGTTAGGGGTTAGTGTTAGGGTTAGGGTTAGGTTTAGTGTTAGGGTTATTTTTAGGGGGTTAGGTTTTAGTTTAGGATTAGTGTTAGGGTTTGAATTAGAAATAGGGTTAGTGTTAGGATTAGGGTCAGGGTTAGGTTTAGAAATATGGTTAGGTTTAGGGTTAAGGGTAGGGTTAGTGTTATGGTTAGAATTAAAGTTTAGGGTTTAGTGTTAGGATTAGGGATAGTGTGAGGTTTAGGGTTAGGTTTAGGGTTAGGGTTAGGGTTAGTGTTTGGGTTATGATTAGTGTTAGGATTAGGATTAGGGTTAGGGTCAGGTTTATGTTTAGGGTTAGGGTTAGAGTTAGGGTTAGGTTTAGGGTTAGGTTTAGGTTTATTGTTAGATTTATGGTTTAGGGTTTAAGGTTTATGGTTTAGGATTGTTTAAGTTTAAGGGTGGATTAGGTTTAGGGTTTAGAGTTTAGTATTATGGTTATGGTTAGGGTTAGGGTTAGGGTTAAGGTTAGGGTTAGTGTTAGGGTTAGGGTTATGGTTAGTGTTAGGATTAGGGTTAGGGTTAGGGTCAGGGTTAGGTTTAGGGTTAAGGTTAGGGTTAGGGTTAGGGTTAGGGTTAGGGTTAGGATTAGGGTTAGGGTTAGGGTTAGGGTAAGGGTTAGGGGTTAGGGTTAGGGTTATGGTTATTGTTAGGTTTAGGGTTTAGGGTTTAGTGTTTAGGGTTTAAGGTTTATGGTTAAGGATTGTTTAAGGTTTAGGGTGGATTAGGTTTAGGGTTTAGAGTTTAGTGTTATGGTTACGGTTAGGGTTAGGGTTAGGGATAGGGTTAGGGTTAGGGTTAGGGTTATGGTAAGGGTTAGGTTTAGGGTTAGGGTTAGGGTTAGGGTAAAAGTTAGGGGGTTAGTGTTAGGGTTTGTGTTAGGGTTAGGGTTAGGGTTAGGGTTAGGTTAGGGTTAGGGTTAGGGTTAGGGTTAGGGATAGGGTTAGGTTAGGGTTAGGGTTAGGGTTAGGGTTAGGGTTAGGGGTTAGGGTTAGTGAAAGGGTTAGGGTTATTATTAGGGGGTTAGGTTTAAGTTTAGGATTAGTTTTATGCTTAGAATTAGAAATAGGGTTAGTGTTAGGATTAGGGTCAGGGTTAGGTTTAGGGTTAGGGTTAGGGTTAGGTTCAGGGAGGGTTTAGGGTTAGGGTTAGGGTTAGTGTTAGATTTAGGGTTAGGTTTATGTTTATTGTTAGATTTAGGATTTAGGGTCTAAGGTTTATGGTTTAGGATTGTTTAACGTTTAGGGTGGATTAGGTTTAGGGTTTAGAGTTTAGTGTTATGGTTACGGTTAGGGTTAGGGTTAGGGTTAGGATTAGGGTTAATGTTATTGTTAGGATTAGGTTTAGGGTTAGGGTTAGGGTTAGGGTTAGGGTTAGGGTTAGGATTAGGTTTAGGTTTAGGGTTACGGTTAGGGTTAGGGTTAGGGTTAGGATTAGTGTTAAGGTTAGGGTTAGGTTTAGGGTTAGGGTTAGGGTTAGGGTTAGGGTTAGGATTAGGGTTAGGGTTAGGGTTAGGATTAGGGTTAGGGTTAGGGTTAGGGTAAGGGTTAGGGGTTAGGGTTAGGGTTATGGTTATTGTTAGGTTTATGGTTTAGGGTTTAGTGTTTAGGGTTTAAGGTTTAGGGTTTAGGATTGTTTAAGATTTAGGGTGGTTTAGGTTAAGGGTTTAGGGTTTAGAGTTTAGGATTGTTTAAGGTTTAGGGTTGTTTAGGGTATAGTGTTTAGGGTTAAAAGTTTAGGGTTGTTTAGGGTTTAGTGTTTAGGGTTTAGGTTTGTTTAAGGTTTAGTGTTTAAGGTTTAGGTTTTAGGGTTGTTTTGGATTTAGTGTTTAGTGTTGTTTAGGGTATAGTGTTAATGGTTTAGGGTTTAGGGTTATTTAGGGTTTAGTGTTTAAGGTTTAAGGTATAGGGTTGTTTAGGATTTAGTGTTTAGGGTTGTTTATAGTTTAGTGATTAGGGTTGTTTAGGGTTGTTTAGAGGTTAGTGTTTAGGGTTATTCAGGGTTTATGATTTAGGGTTGTTCAGGGTTTAGGATTTATGGTTGTTCAGGGTTTAGGATTTAGGGATTAAGGTTAAGGGGTTAGGGTTAGGGTTAGGGTTAGGGTTAGCATTAGGGTTAGAGTTAGGGTTAGAGTTAGGGTTATGGGGTTATGTTAGGCTTAAGGTTAGGGTTAGGGTTATGGGGTTAAGGTTAGGGTTGGGGTTAGGGTTAGGTTTAGGTTTAGGGTTAGGGTTAGGGTTATGGTTATTCTTAGATTTATGGTTTAAAATTTAGGGTTTATGGTTTAAGGTTTAGGGTTTAGGATTGTTTAAGTTTTAGGGTGGTTTAGGTTTAGGGTATAGGGTTTAGCGTTTAAGATTGTTTAATGGTTATGGTTGTTTAGGTTTTAGCGTTTAGAGTTGTTTAGGGTTTTTTAGGGTTGTTTATAATTTAGTGTTTAGGGTTGTTCATTATTTATGACTTAGGATATTTTAAGGTTTAGGGTTTAAGGTTGTATAGTGTTTTAGGGTTTAGGGTATAATGTTTAGGGTTAAGGGTTTAGGGTTGTTTAGGTTATAGTGTTAATGGTTTTAGGGTTTAGGCTTGTTTAGGGTTTAGTGTTTAGGGTTTAGGGTTTAGGGTTTTTTAGCGTTTAGTGTTTATAGTTTAGGGTTTAGGGTGCTTTTGGAATTAGTGTTTAGGGTTTTTCGGGGTTTAGGGTTTAGGATTTAGGGTGTTAGGGTTAGTGTTAGGGTTAGGTTTAGGGTTAAGGTGAGGGTTAGGGTGAGGGTTAAGGTTAGGGTTAGGGTTAAGGTTAGTGTTAGTGTTAGGGTAAGGGTTAGGGTTAGGGATAGGGTTAGTGTTAGGGTTACAGTTAGGGTTAAGGTTAGGGTTAGGGTTAGGGTTAGGGTTAGGGATTTGGGTTAGGGTTAGTGTTAGGTGTTAGGGGTTAGTGTTAGGGTTAGGATTAGGGTTAGGGTTAGGGTTAGGTTTAGTGTTAGGGTTATTATTAGGGGGTTAGGTTTAAGTTTAGGATTAGTGTTAGGGTTAGAATTAGAAATAGGGTTAGTGTTAGGATTAGGGTCAGGATAAGGTTTAGAAATATGGTTAGGGTTAGTGTTAAGGGTAGGGTTAGGGTTAGGGTTAGAATTAAGGTTTAGGGTTTAGTGTTAAGATTAGGGATAGGGTGAGGTTTAGGGTTAGGTTTAGGGTTAGGCTTAGGGTTACTGTTTGGGTTATGATTAGTGTTAGGATTAGGATTAGGGTTAGGGTCAGGTTTATGTTTAGGGTTAGGGTTAGGGTTAGGGTTAGATTTAGGGTTAGGTTTAGGTTTATTGTTAGATTTAGGGTTTAGGGTTTAATGTTTATGGTTTAGGATTGTTTAAGTTTAAGGGTGGATTAGGTTTAGGGTTTAGAGTTTAGTATTATGGTTACGGTTAGGGTTAGGGTTAGGGATGGGGTTAGGGTTAAGGTTAGGGTTATGGTAAGGGTTAGGTTTAGGTTTAGGGTTAGGGTTAGGGGAAAAGTTAGGGGGTTAGTGTTAGGGTTTGTGTTAGGGTTAGGGTTAGGGTTAGGGTTAGGTTAGGGTTAGGGTTAGGGTTAGGGTTAGGGTTAGGGTTAGGTTAGGGTTAGGGTTAGGGTTAGGGTTAGGGTTAGGGTTAGGGTTACGGGTTAGGGTTAGTGAAAGGGTTAGGGTTATTATTAGGGGGTTAGGTTTAAGTTTAGGATTAGTGTTAATGTTAGAATTAGAAATAGGGTTAGTGTTAGGATTAGGGTCAGGGTTAGGTTTAGGGTTAGGGTTAGGGTTAGGGTTAGGGTCAGGGAGGGTTTAGGGTTAGGGTTAGGGTTAGGGTTAGATTTAGGTTTAGGTTTAGGTTTATTGTTAGATTTAGGATTTAGGGTCTAAGGTTTATGGTTTAGGATTGTTTAAGGTTTAGGGTGGATTAGGTTTAGGGTTTAGAGTTTAGTGTTATGGTTACGGATAGGGTTAGGGTTAGGGTTAGGATTAGGGTTAAGGTTAGGGTTAGGATTAGGTTTAGGGTTAGGGTTAGGGTTAGGGTTAGGGTTAGGGTTAGGGTTAGGATTAGGGTTAGGGTTAGGGTTAGGGTAAGGGTTAGGGGTTAGGGTTACGGTTATGGTTATTGTTAGGATTAGGGTTTAGGGTTTAAGGTTTAGGGTTTAAGGTTTAGGGTTTAGGATTGTTTAAGATTTAGGGTGGTTTTGGTTAAGGGATTAGGGTTTAGAGTTTAGGATTGTTTAAGGTTTAGTGTTGTTTAGGGTATAGTGTTTAGGGTTAAAAGTTTAGGGTTGTTTAGTGTTTAGTGTTTAGGGTTTAGGGTTGTTTAAGGTTTAGTGTTTAAGGTTTAGGTTTTAGGGTTGTTTTGGGTTTAGTGTTTAGTGTTGTTTAGGGTATAGTGCTAATGGTTTAGGGGTTAGGATTACTTAGGATTTAGTGTTTAAGGTTTAGGGTATAGGGTTGTTTAGGGTTTAGTGTTTAGGGTTGTTTATGGTTTAGTGATTAGGGTTATTTAGGGTAGTTTAGAGGTTAGTGTTTAGGGTTATTCAGGGTTTATGATTTAGGGTTGTTCAGGGTTTAGGATTTATGGTTGTTCAGGGTTTAGGATTTAGGGATTAAGCTTAAGGGGTTAGGGTTAGGGTTAGGGTTAGGGTTAGGGTTAGGGTTAAGGTTAGGGTTAGGGTTAGGGTTAGGGTTATGGTAAGGGTTAGGTTTAGGGTTAGGGTTAGGGTTAGGGTAAAAGTTAGGGGGTTAGTGTTAGGGTTTGTGTTAGGGTTAGGGTTAGGGTTAGGGTTAGGTTAGGGTTAGGGTTAGGGTTAGGGTTAGGGTTAGGGTTAGGTTAGGGTTAGGGTTAGGGTTAGGGTTAGGGTTAGGGGTTAGGGTTAGTGAAAGGGTTAGGGTTATTATTAGGGGGTTAGGTTTAAGTTTAGGATTAGTGTTAGGGTTAGAATTAGAAATAGGGTTAGTGTTAGGATTAGGGTCAGGGTTAGGTTTAGGGTTTGGTTTAGTGTTAGGGTTAGGGTCAGGGAGGGTTTAGGGTTAGGGTTAGGGTTAGGGTTAGATTTAGGTTTAGGTTTAGGTTTATTGTTAGATTTAGGATTTAGGGTCTAAGGTTTATGGTTTAGGATTGTTTAAGGTTTAGGGTGGATTAGGTTTAGGGTTTAGAGTTTAGTGTTATGGTTACGGTTAGCGTTAGGGTTAGGGTTAGGATTAGGGTTAAGGTTAGGGTTAGGATTAGGTTTTGGGTTAGTGTTAGGGTTAGGGTTAGGGTTAGGGTTAGGGTTAGAATTAGGGTTAGGGTTAGGGTTAGGGTAAGGGTTAGGGGTTAGGGTTAGGGTTATGGTTATTGTTAGGTTTAGGGTTTAGGGTTTAGTGTTTAGGGTTTAAGGTTTAGGGTTTAGGATTGTTTAAGATTTAGGGTGGTTTAGGTTAAGGGATTAGGGTTTAGAGTTTAGGATTGTTTAAGGTTTAGTGTTGTTTAGGGTATAGTGTTTAGGGTTAAATTTTAGGGTTGTTTAGGGTTTAGTGTTTAGGGTTTAGGGTTGTTTAAGGTTTAGTGTTTAAGGTTTAGGTTTTAGGGTTGTTTAGGGTTTAGTGTTTAGGGTTGTTTATGGTTTAGTGATTAGGGTTATTTAGGGTAGTTTAGAGGTTAGTGTTTAGGGTTATTCAGGGTTTATGATTTAGGTTTGTTCAGGGTTTAGGATTTATGGTTGTTCAGGGTTTAGGATTTACGGATTAAGGTTAAGGGGTTAGGGTTAGGGTTAGGGTTAGGGTTAGGGTTAGGGTTAGGGTTAGGGTTAAGGTTAGGGTTAGGGTTAGGGTTAGGTTTATGGTTAGTGTTAGGATTAGGGTTAGTGTTAGGGTCAGGGTTAGGTTTAGGGTTAGGGTTAGGGTTAGGGTTAGATTTAGGGTCAGGTTTAGGTTTATTGTTAGATTTAGGGTTTAGGGTTTAAGGTTTATGGTTTAGGATTGTTTAAGGTTTAGGGTGGATTAGGTTTAGGGTTTAGAGTTTAGTGTTATGGTTAAGGTTAGTGTTAGGGTTAGGGTTAGGGTTAGGGTTAGGGTTAGTGTTAGGGTTAGGGTAATGGTTAGGGTGAGGGTTAGGGTTAGGGTTAGGGTAAGTTTTAGGGGTTAGTGTTAGGGTTAGGATTAGGGTTAGGGTTAGAATTAGAAATAGGGTTAGTGTTAGGATTAGGGTCAGGGTTAGGTTTAGGGTTAGGGTTAGGGTTAGGGTGAGGGTTAGGGTCAGGGAGGGTTTAGGGTTAGGGTTAGGTTTAGGGTAAGATTTAGGGTTAGGTTTAGGTTTATTGTTAGATTTAGGATTTAGGGTCTAAGGTTTATGGTTTAGGATTGTTTAAGGTTTAGGGTGGATTAGGTTTAGGGTTTAGAGTTTAGTGTTATGGTTACGGTTAGGGTTAGGGTTAGGGTTAGGGTTAGGATTAGGGTTAAGGTTAGGGTTAGGATTAGGTTTAGGTTTAGGGTTAGGGTTAGGGTTAAGGTTAGGGTTAGGGTTAGGGTTAGGGTTAGGGTTAGGGTAGGGTTAGGATTAGGGTTAGGGTTAGGGTTAGGGTAAGGGTTAGGGGTTAGGGTTAGGGTTATGGTTATTGTTAGGTTTAGGGTTTAGGGTTTAGTGTTTAGGGTTTAAGGTTTAGGGTTTAAAATTTTTAAGATTTAGGGTGGTTTAGGTTAAGGGTTTAGGGTTTAGAGTTTAGGATTGTTTAAGGTTTAGGGTTGTTTAGGGTATAGTGTTTAGGGTTAAAAGTTTAGGGTTGTTTTGGGTTTAGTGTTTAGGGTTTAGGGTTGTTTAAGGTTTAGTGTTTAAGGTTTAGGTTTTAGGGTTGTTTTGAGTTTAGTGTTTAGTGTTGTTTAGGGTATAGTGTTAATGGTTTATGGTTTAGAGTTATTTAGGGTTTAGTGTTTAAGGTTTAGGGTATAGGGTTGTTTAGGATTTAGTGTTTAGGGTTGTTTATGGTTTAGTGATTAGGGTTGTTTAGGGTTGTTTAGAGGTTAGTGTTTAGGGTTATACAGGGTTTATGATTTAGGGTTGTTCAGGGTTTAGGATTTATGGTTGTTCAGGGTTTAGGATTTAGGGATTAAGGTTAAGGGGTTAGGGTTAGGGTTAGGGTTAGGGTTAGGGTTAGCATTAGGGTTATAGTTAGGGTTAGAGTTAGGGTAATGGGGTTATGTTAGGCTTAAGGTTAGGGTTAGGGTTTTGGGGTTAAGGTTAGGGTTGTGGTTAGGGTTAGGTTTAGGTTTAGGGTTAAGGTTAGGGTTATGGTTATTCTTAGATTTAATGTTTAAATTTTAGGGTTTATGGTTTAAGGTTTAGGGTTTAGGATTGTTTAAGTTTTAGGGTGGTTTAGGTTTAGGGTATAGGGTTTAGCGTTTAAGATTCTTTAATGTTTAGGGTTGTTTAGGTTTTAGCGTTTAGAGTTGTTTAGGGTTTTTTAGGGTTGTTTATGATTTAGTGTTTAGGGTTGTTCAGGATTTATGATTTAGGATATTTTAAGGTTTAGGGTTTAAGGTTGTATATTGTTTTAGGGTTTAGGGTATATTGTTTAGGGTTAAGGGTTTAGGGTTGTTTAGGGTATAGTGTTAATGGTTTTAGGGTTTAGGCTTGTTTAGTGTTTAGTGTTTAGGGTTTAGGGTTTAGGGTTTTTTAGCGTTTAGTGTTTACAGTTTAGGGTTTAGGGTGCTTTTGGAATTAGTGTTTAGGGTTTTTCGGGGTTTAGGGTTTAGGATTTAGGGTGTTAGTGTTAGTGTTAGGGTTAGGTTTAGGGTTAAGGTGAGGGTTAGGGTGAGGGTTAAGGTTAGGGTTAGGGTTAAGGTTAGTGTTAGTGTTAGGGTAAGGGTTAGGGTTAGGGATAGGGTTAGGTTTAGGGTTAGGGTTAGGGTTAAGTTTAGGGTTAGGGTTAGGGTTAGGGTTAGGGGTTAGGGTTAGGGTTAGTGTTAGGGGTTAGGGGTTCGTGTTAGGGTTAGGGTTAGGGTTAGGGTTAGGTTTAGTGTTAGGGTTATTATTAGGGGGTTAGGTTTTAGTTTAGGATTAGTGTTAGGGTTAGAATTAGAAATAGGGTTAGTGTTAGGATTAGAGTCAGGGTTAGGTTTAGGGATATGGTTAGGGTTAGTGTTAAGGGTAGAGTTAGGGTTAGGGTTAGATTTAAAGTTTAGGGTTTAGTGTTAGGATTAGGGATAGTGTGAGGTTTAGGGTTAGGTTTAGGGTTAGGGTTAGGGTTAGTGTTTGGGTTATGATTAGTGTTATTATTAGGGTTAGGGTTAGGGTCAGGTTTAGGTTTAGGGTTAGGGTTAGGGTTAGGGTCAGATTTAGGGTTAGGTTTAGGTTTATTGTTAGATTTAGGGTTTAGGGTTTAAGGTTTAAGATTTAGGATTGTTTAAGGTTTAGGGTAGATTAGGTTTAGGGTTTAGAGTTTAGTATTATGGTTACGGTTAGTGTTAGGGTTAGGGTTAGAGTTAGGGTTAGGGTTAGGGTTAGGGTTAGGGTTAGGGTTAAGGTTAGGGTTAATGTTAGGGTTAGAGTTATGGTTAGTGTTAGGATTAGGGTTAGGTTTAGTGTCAGGGTTAGGTTTAGGGTTAGGGATAGGGTTAGGGTTAGATTTAGGGTTAGGTTTAGGTTTATTGTTAGATTTAGGGTTTAGGGTTTAAGATTTATGGTTTAGGATTGTTTAAGGTTTAGGGTGGAATAGGTTTAGGGTTTAGAGTTTAGTGTTATGGTTACGGTTAGGGTTAGGGTTAGGGATGGTGTTAGGGTTAGGGTTAGGGTTATGGTAAGGGTTAGGGTTAGGGTTAGGGTTAGGGTTATGGTAAAAGTTAGGGGGTTAGTGTTAGGGTTTGGGTTAGGGTTAGGGTTAGGGTTAGGGTTAGGTTAGGGTTAGGGTTAGGGTTAGGGTTAGGGGTTAGGGTTAGTGTTAGGGTTAGGGTTATTATTAGGGGGTTAGGTTTAAGTTTAGGATTAGTGTTAGGGTAAGAATTAGAAATAGGGTTAGTATTAGGATTAGGGTCAGGGTTAGGTTTAGGGTTAGGGTTAGGGTTAGGGTTAGGGTTAAAGTCAGGGAGGGTTTAGGGTTAGGGTTAGGGCTAGGGTTAGATTTAGGGTTAGGTTTAGGTTTATTGTTAGATTTAGGATTTAGGGTCTAAGGTTTATGGTTTATGATTTTTTAAGGTTTAGGGTGGATTAACTTTAGGCTTTAGAGTTTAGTGTTATGGTTACAGTTAGGTTTAGTGTTAGGGTTAGGGTTAGGATTAGGGTTAAGGTTAGGGTTAGGATTAGGTTTAGGGTTAGGGTTAGGGTTAGGGTTAGGGTTAGGGTTAGGTTTAGGGTTAGGATTAGGGTTAGGGTTAGGGTTAGGGTAAGGGTTAGGTGTTAGGGTTAGGGTTATGGTTATTGTTAGGTTTAGGGTTTAAGGTTTAGTGTTTAGGGTTTAAGGTTTAGGGTTTAGGATTGTTTAAGATTTAGGGTGGTTTAGGTTAAGGGTTTAGCGTTTAGAGTTTAGGATTGTTTAAGGTTTAGGGTTGTTTAGGGTATAGAGTTTAGGGTTAAAAGTTTAGGGTTTTTTAGGGTTTAGTGTTTAGGTTTTAGGGTTGTTTAAGGTTTAGTGTTTAAGGTTTAGGTTTTAGGGTTGTTTGGGGTTGAGTGTTTAGTGTTCTTTAGGGTATAGTGTTAATGGTTTAGGGTTTAGGGTTATTTAGGGTTTAGTGTTTAAGGTTTAGTGTATAGGGTTGTTTAGGGTTTAGTGTTTAGGGTTGTTTATGTTTTAGTGATTAGGGTTGTTTAGGGTTGTTTAGAGGTTAGTGTTTAGGGTTATTCAGGGTTTATGATTTAGGGTTGTTCAGGGTTTAGGATTTATGGTTGTTCAGGGTTTAGAATTTAGGGATTAAGGTTAAGGGGTTAGGGTTAGGGTTAGGGTTAGGGTTAGGGTTAGCATTAGGGTTAGAGTTAGGGTTAGAGTTAGGGTTAGAGTTAGGGTTATGGGGTTATGTTAGGCTTAAGGTTAGGGTTAGGGTTATGGGGTTAAGGTTAGGGTTGGGGTTAGGGTTAGGTTTAGGTTTAGGGTTAGGGTTAGGGTTATGGTTATTCTTAGATTTATGGTTTAAAATTTAGGGCTTATGGTTTAAGGTTTAGGGTTTAGGATTGTTTAAGTTTTAGGGTGGTTTAGGTTTAGGGTATAGAATTTAGCGTTTAAGATTGTTTAATGGTTAGGGTTGTTTAGGTTTTAGCGTTTAGAGTTGTTTAGGGTTTTTTAGGGTTGTTTATAATTTAGTGTTTAGGGTTGTTCAGGATTTATGATTTAGGATATTTTAAGGTTTAGGGTTTAAGGTTGTATAGTGTTTTAGGGTTAAGGGTATAATGTTTAGGGTTAAGGGTTTAGGGTTGTTTAGGGTATAGTGTTAATGGTTTTAGGGTTTAGGCTTGTTTAGGGTTCAGTGTTTAGGGTTTAGGGTTTTTTAGCGTTTAGTGTTTATAGTTTAGGGTTTAGGGTGCTTTTGGAATTAGTGTTTAGGGTTTTTCGGGGTTTAGGGTTTAGCATTTTGGGTGTTAAGGTTAGTGTTAGGGTTAGGTTTAGGGTTAAGGTGAGGGTTAGGGTGAGGGTTAAGGTTAGGGTTAGGGTTAAGGTTAGTGTTAGTGTTAGGGTAAGGGTTAGGGTTAGGGATAGAGTTAGGGTTAGGTTTAGGGTTAGGGTTAGGTTTAGGGTATGGGTTCGGGTTAGGGGTTAGGGTTAGGTTTAGTGTTAGGGGTTAGGGGTTAGTGTTAGGGTTAGGGTTAGGGTTAGGGTTAGGGTTAGGTGTTAGGGTTATTGAAAGGGTTAGGGTTATTATTAGGGGGTTAGGTTTAAGTTTAGGATTAGTGTTAGGCTTAGAATTAGAAATAGGGTTAGTGTTAGGATTAGGGTCAGGGTTAGGTTTAGGGTTAGGGTTAGGGTTAGGGTCAGGGAGGGTTTAGGGTTAGGATTAGGGTTAGTGTTAGATTTAGGGTTAGGTTTAGGTTTATTGTTAGATTTAGGATTTAGGGTCTAAGGTTTATGGTTTAGGATTGTTTAACGTTTAGGGTGGATTAAGTTTAGGGTTTAGAGTTTAGTGTTATGGTTACGGTTAGGGTTAGGGTTAGGGTTAGGATTAGGGTTAAGGTTAGGGTTAGGATTAGGTTTAGGGTTAGGGTTAGGGTTAGGGTTAGGGTTAGGGTTAGGGTTAGGATTAGGTTTAGGTTTAGGGTTACGGTTAGGGTTAGGGTTAGGGTTAGGATTAGGGTTAAGGTTAGGGTTAGGTTTAGGGTTAGGGTTAGGGTTAGGGTTAGGGTTAGGGTTAGGGTTAGGGTTAGGGTTAGGGTTAGGATTAGGGTTAGGGTTAGGGTTAGGGTAAGGGTTAGGGGTTAGGGTTAGGGTTATGGTTATTGTTAGGTTTATGGTTTAGGGTTTAGTGTTTAGGGTTTAAGGTTTAGGGTTTAGGATTGTTTAAGATTTAGGGTGGTTTAGGTTAAGGGTTTAGGGTTTAGAGTTTAGGATTGTTTAAGGTTTAGGGTTGTTTAGGGTATAGTGTTTAGGGTTAAAAGTTTAGGGTTGTTTAGGGTTTAGTGTTTAGGGTTTAGGTTTGTTTAAGGTTTAGTGTTTAAGGTTTAGGTTTTAGGGTTGTTTTGGATTTAGTGTTTAGTGTTGTTTAGGGTATAGTGTTAATGGTTTAGGGTTTAGGGTTATTTAGGGTTTAGTGTTTAAGGTTTAAGGTATAGGGTTGTTTAGGGTTTAGTGTTTAGGGTTGTTTATGGTTTAGTGATTAGGGTTGTTTAGGGTTGTTTAGAGGTTAGTGTTTAGGGTTATTCAGGGTTTATGATTTAGGGTTGTTCAGGGTTTAGTATTTATGGTTGTTCAGGGTTTAGGATTTAGGGATTAAGGTTAAGGGGTTAGGGTTAGGGTTAGGGTTAGGGTTAGCATTAGGGTTAGAGTTAGGGTTAGAGTTAGGGTTATGGGGTTATGTTAGGCTTAAGGTTAGGGTTAGGGTTATGGGGTTAAGGTTAGGGTTGAGGTTAGGGTTAGGTTTAGGTTTAGGATTAGGGTTAGGGTTATGGTTATTCTTAGATTTATGGTTTAAAATTTAGGGTTTATGGTTTAAGGTTTAGGGTTTAGGATTGTTTAAGTTTTAGGGTGGTTTAGGTTTAGGGTACAAAATTTAGCGTTTAAGATTGTTTAATGGTTAGGGTTGTTTAGGTTTTAGCGTTTAGAGTTGTTTAGGGTTTTTTAGGGTTGTTTATAATTTAGTGTTTAGGGTTGTTCATTATTTATGATTTAGGATATTTTAAGGTTTAGGGTTTAAGGTTGTATAGTGTTTTAGGGTTTAGGGTATAATGTTTAGGGTTAAGGGTTTAGGGTTGTTTAGGGTATAGTGTTAATGATTTTAGAGTTTAGGCTTGTTTAGGGTTTAGTGTTTAGGGTTTAGGGTTTAGGGTTTTTTAGCGTTTAGTGTTTATAGTTTAGGGTTTAGGGTGCTTTTGGAATTAGTGTTTAGGGTTTTTCGGGGTTTAGGGTTTAGGATTTAGGGTGTTAGGGTTAGTGTTAGGGTTAGGTTTAGGGTTAAGGTGAGGGTTAGGGTGAGGGTTAAGGTTAGGGTTAGGGTTAAGGTTAGTGTTAGTGTTAGGGTAAGGGTTAGGGTTAGGGATAGGGTTAGGGTTAGGGTTAGGGTTAGGGTTAAGTTTAGGGTTAGGGTTAGGGTTAGGGTTAGGGGTTAGGGTTAGGGTTAGTGTTAGGGGTTAGGGGTTAGTGTTAGGGTTAGGGTTAGGGTTAGGGTTAGGTTAGGGTTATTATTAGGGGGTTAGGTTTTAGTTCAGGATTAGTGTTCGGGTTAGAATTAGAAATAGGGTTAGTGTTAGGATTAGGGTCAGGGTTAGGTTTAGGGATATGGTTAGGGTTAGGGTTAAGGGTAGGGTTAGTGTTAGGGTTAGATTTAAAGTTTAGGGTTTAGTGTTAGGAATAGGGATAGTGTGAGGTTTAGGGTTAGGTTTAGGGTTAGGGTTAGGGTTAGTGTTTGGGTTATGATTAGTGTTATTATTAGGGTTAGGATTAGGGTCAGATTTAGGTTTAGGGTTAGGGTTAGGGTTAGGGTCAGATTTAGGGTTAGGTTTAGGTTTATTGTTAGATTTAGGGTTTAGGGTTTAAGGTTTAAGGTTTAGGATTTTTTAAGGTTTAGGGTAGATTAGGTTTAGGGTTTAGAGTTTAGTATTATGGTTACGGTTAGTGTTTGGGTTAGGGTTAGAGTTAGGGTTAGGGTTAGGGTTAGGGTTAGGGTTAGGGTTAAGGTTAGGGTTAATGTTAGGGTTAGAGTTATGGTTAGTGTTAGGATTAGGGTTAGGTTTAGGGTCAGGGTTAGGTTTAGTGTTAGGGATAGGGTTAGGGTTAGATTTAGGGTTAGGTTTAGGTTTATTGTTAGATTTAGGATTTAGGGTCTAAGGTTTATGGTTTAGGATTGTTTAAGGTTTAGGGTAGATTAGGTTTAGGGTTTAGAGTTTAGTGTTATGGTTACAGTTAGGGTTAGGGTTAGGGATGGGGTTAGGGTTAGGGTTAGGGTTATGGTAAGGGTTAGGATTAGGGTTAGGGTTAGGGTTATGGTAAAAGTTAGGGGGTTAGTGTTAGGGTTTGGGATAGGGTTAGGGTTAGGGTTAGGGTTAGGTTAGGGTTAGGGTTAGGGTTAGGGTTATGGTTAGGGGTTAGGGTTAGTGTTAGGGTTAGGGTTATTATTAGGGGGTTAGGTTTAAGTTTAGGATTAGTGTTAGGGTAAGAATTAGAAATAGGGTTAGTGTTAGGATTAGGGTCAGGGTTAGGTTTAGGGTTAGGGTTAGGGTTAGGGTTAGGGTTAAAGTCAGGGAGGGTTTAGGGTTAGGGTTAGGGTTAGGGTTAGATTTAGGGTTAGGTTTAGGTTTATTGTTAGATTTAGGATTTAGGGTCTAAGGTTTATGGTTTAGGATTGTTTAAGGTTTAGGGTGGATTAGGTTTAGGGTTTAGAGTTTAGTGTTATGGTTACAGTTAGGGTTAGGGTTAGGGTTAGGGTTAGGATTAGGGTTAAGGTTAGGGTTAGGATTAGGTTTAGGGTTAGGGTTAGGGTTAGGGTTAGGGTTAGGGTTAGGATTAGGGTCAGGGTTAGGGTTAGGGTAAGGTTTAGGTGTTAGGGTTAGTGTTATGGTTATTGTTAGGTTTAGGGTTTAAGGTTTAGTGTTTAGGGTTTAAGGTTTAGGGTTTAGGATTGTTTACGGTTTAGGGTTGTTTAGGGTATAGAGTTTAGGGTTAAAAGTTTAGGGTTTTTTAGGGTTTAGTGTTTAGGGTTTAGGGTTGTTTAAGGTTTAGTGTTTAAGGTTTAGGTTTTAGGGTTGATTGGGGTTGAGTGTTTAGTGTTCTTTTGGGTATAGTGTTAATGGTTTAGGGTTCAGTGTTATTTAGGGTTTAGTGTTTAAGGTTTAGTGTATAGGGTTGTTTAGGGTTTAGTGTTTAGGGTTGTTAATGGTTTAGTGATTAGGGTTGTTTAGGGTTGTTTAGAGGTTAGTGTTTAGGGTTATTCAGGGTTTATGATTTAGGGTTGTTCAGGGTTTAGGATTTATGGTTGTTCAGGGTTTAGGATTTAGGGATTAAGGTTAAGGGGTTAGGGTTAGGGTTAGGGTTAGGGTTAGGGTTAGCATTAGGGTTAGAGTTAGGGTTAGAGTTAGGGTTAGAGTTAGGGTTATGGGGTTATGTTAGGCTTAAGGTTAGGGTTAGGGTTATGGGGTTAAGGTTAGGGTTGGTGTTAGGGTTAGGTTTAGGTTTAGGGTTAGGGTTAGGGTTATGGTTATTCTTAGATTTATGGTTTAAAATTTAGGGCTTATGGTTTAAGGTTTAGGGTTTAGGATTGTTTAAGTTTTAGTGTGGTTTAGGTTTAGGGTATAGAATTTAGCGTTTAAGATTGTTTAATGGTTAGGATTGTTTAGGTTTTAGCGTTTAGAGTTGTTTAGGGTTTTTTAGGGTTGTTTATAATTTAGTGTTTAGGGTTGTTCAGGATTTATGATTTAGGATATTTTAAGGTTTAGGGTTTAAGGTTGTATAGTGTTTTAGGGTTTAGGCTATAATGTTTAGGGTTAAGAGTTTAGGGTTTTTTAGGGTATAGTGTTAATGGTTTTAGGGTTTAGGCTTGTTTAGGGTTTAGTGTTTAGGGTTTAGTGTTTAGGGTTTTTTAGCGTTTAGTGTTTATAGTTTAGGGGTTAGGGTGCTTTTGGAATTAGTGTTTAGGGTTTTTCGGGGTTTAGGGTTTAGGATTTAGGGTGATAGGGTTAGTGTTAGGGTTAGGTTTAGGGTTAAGGTGAGGGTTAGGGTGAGGGTTAAGGTTAGGGTTAGGGTTAAGGTTAGTGTTAGTGTTAGGGTAAGGGTTAGGGTTAGGGATAGGGTTAGGGTTAGGTTTAGGGTTAGGGTTAGGGTTAGGATTAGGGTTAGGGGTTAGGGTTAGGTTTAGTGTTAGGGGTTAGGGGTTAGTGTTAGGGTTAGGGTTAGGGTTAGGGTTAGGGTTAGGTTTAGTGTAGGGTTATTATTAGGGGGTTAGGTTTTAGTTTAGGATTAGTGTTAGGGTTAGAATTAGAAATAGGGTTAGTGTTAGGATTAGGGTCAGGGTTAGGTTTAGGGATAGGGTTAGGATTAGGGTTAAGGGTAGGGTTAGGGTTAGGGTTAGATTTAAAGTTTAGGGTTTAGTGTTAGGATTAGGGATAGTGTGAGGTTTAGGGTTAGGTTTAGGGTTAGGGTTAGGGTTAGTGTTTGGGTTATGATTAGTGTTAGGATTAGGGTTAGGGTTAGGGTCAGGTTTAGGTTTAGGGTTAGGGTTAGGGTTAGGGTTATATTTAGGGTTAGGTTTAGGTTTATTTTTAGATTTAGGGTTTAGGGTTTAAGGTTTATGGTTTAGGATTGTTTAAGGTTTAGGGTGGATTAGGTTTAGGGTTTAGAGTTTAGTATTATGGTTACGGTTAGGGTTAGGGTTAGGGTTAGAGTCAGGGTTAGGGTTAGGGTTAGGGTTAGGGTTAAGGTTAGGGTTTGTGTTAGGGTTAGGGTTATGGTTAGTGTTAGGATTAGGGTTAGGGTTAGGGTCAGGGTTAGGTTTAGGGTTAGATATAGGGTTAGGGTTAGATTTAGGGTTAGGTTTAGGTTTATTGTTAGATTTAGGGTTTAGGGTTTAAGGTTTATGGTTTAGGATTGTTTAAGGTTTAGGGTAAATTAGGTTTAGGGTTTAGAGTTTAGTGTTATGGTTACGGTTAGGGTTAGGGTTAGGGTTGGGGTTATGGTTAGGGTTAGGGTTATGGTAAGGGTTAGGGTTAGGGTTAGGGTTAGGGTAAAAGTTAGGGGGTTAGTGTTAGGGTTTGGGTTAGGGTTAGGGTTAGGGTTAGGGTTAGTTTAGGGTTATGGTTAGGGTTAGGGTTAGGGGTTAGGGTTAGTGTTATGGTTAGGGTTATTATTAGGGGGTTAGGTTTAAGTTTAGGATTAGTTTTAGGGTTAGAATTAGAAATAGGGTTAGTGTTAGGATTAGGGTCAGGGTTTGGTTTAGGGTTAGGGTTAGGGTTAGGGTTAGGGTTAGGGTTACGGTTAGGGTTAGGGTTAGGGTTAGGTTTAGGGTTAGGGTTAGGTTTAGGGTTAGGGTAAGGGTTAGGGGTTAGGGTTAAGGTTAGGGTTAAGGTTAGGGTTAGGGTTAAGGTTAGGGTTAGGGTTAGGGTTAGGGTAAGGGTTAGGGTTAGGGTAAGGTTAGGGTTAGGGTTAGGGTTAGGGTTAGGGTTAGGGGTTAGGGTTAGGGTTAGTGTTAGGGGTTAGGGGTTAGGGTTAGGTTTATGTTTAGGGTTAGGGTTAGGGTTAAGGTTAGGGTTAGGGTTAGGGTTATGGTGATGGTTAGGGTTAGGGTTATGTGGTTATGTTAGGCTTAAGGTTAGGGTTAGGGTTATGGGGTTAAGGTTAGGGTTGGGGTTAGGGTTAGGTTTAGGTTTAGGGTTAGGGTTAGGGTTATGGTTATTCTTAGATTTATGGTTTAAAATTTAGGGTTTATGGTTTAAGGTTTAGGGTTTAGGATTGTTTAAGTTTTAGGGTGGTTTAGGTTTAGGGTATAGAATTTAGCGTTTAAGATTGTTTAATGGTTAGGGTTGTTTAGGTTTTAGCGTTTAGAGTTGTTTAGGGTTTTTTAGGGTTGTTTATAATTTAGTGTTTAGGGTTGTTCATTATTTATGATTTAGGATATTTTAAGGTTTAGGGTTTAAGGTTGTATAGTGTTTTAGGGTTTAGGGTATAATGTTTAGGGTTAAGGGTTTAGGGTTGTTTAGGGTATAGTGTTAATGGTTTTAGAGTTTAGGCTTGTTTAGGGTTTAGTGTTTAGGGTTTAGGGTTTAGTGTTTTTTAGCGTTTAGTGTTGAGAGTTTAGGGGTTAGGGTGCTTTTGGAATTAGTGTTTAGGGTTTTTCGGGGTTTAGGGTTTAGGATTTAGGGTTTTAGGGTTAGGTTTAGGGTTAGGGTGATGGTTAGGGTGAGGGTTAAGGTTAGGGTTAGGGTTAAGGTTAGTGTTAGTGTTAGGATAAGGGTTAGGGTTAGGGATAGGGTTAGGGTTAGGGTTAGGGTTAGGGTTAGGGTTAGGGTTAGGGTTAGGGTTAGGTTTAGGGTTAGGGTTAGGGTTAGAGGTTAGGGTTAGGGTTAGTGTTAGGGGTTAGGGATAGTGTTAGGGTTAGGGTTAGGGTTAGGGTTAGGGTTAGGGTTAGGGATAGGGTAGGTGTGAGGTTTAGGGTTAGGGTTAGGTTTAGGGTTAGGGTTAGTCTTTGTTTGGGTTATGGTTATTGTTAGGATTAGGCTTTGGTTTATGGTCAGGGGAAGGTTTAGGTTTACGGTTAGGGTTAGTGTTAGATTTAGGGTTAGGTTTAGGTTTATTGTTAGATTTAGGGTTTTGGGTTTAAGGTTTATGGTTTAGGATTGTTTAAGGTTTAGGGTGGATTAGGTTTAGGGTTTAGAGTTTAGTCTTATGGTTACGGTTAGGGTTAGGGTTAGGGTTAGGGTTAGGGTTAGGGTTAGGGTTAGGTTTAGGGTTAGGGTTAGGGTTAGGGTTAGAGTTAGTGTTAGGGTTAGGGATAGAGTTACGGTTAGGGTTAGGGTTAGAGTTACGGTTAGGGTTAGGGTTAGGGTTAAGGTTAGGGTTGGGGGGGTTAGGGTTAGGGTTAGGTTTAGGGTTAGGGTTATTATTAGGGAGTTAGGTTTAAATTTAGGATTAGTGTTAGGGTTACAATTAGAAATAGGGTTAGTGTTAGGATTAGGGTAAGGGTTAGGTTTAGGGATAGGGTTAGGGTTAGGGTTAGGGGTAGGGTTAGGGTTTGGGTTAGATTTAAAGTTTAAGGTTTTGTGTTAGGATTAGGGTTAGTGTGAGGTTTAAGGTTAGGGTTAGGTTTAGGGTTAGGGTTAGGGTTAGTGTTTGGGTTAAGGGTAGTGTTAGGATTAGGTTTAGGGTTAGGGTTAGGGTTAGGGTTAGATTTAGGGTTAGGTTTAGGTTTATTGTTAGATTTAGGGTTTAGGGTTTAAGGTTTGTGGTTTAGGATTGTTTAAGGTTTAGGGTGGATTAGGTTTAGGGTTTAGAGTTTAGTGTTATGGTTACGGTTATGGTTAGGGTTAGGTTTAGGGTTAGGGTTTGGGTTAGGGTTAGGGTTAGGTTTTGGGTTAGGGTTATGGTTAGGGTTAAGGTTAGGGTTAGGCTTAGTGTTAGGGTAAGGGTTATGATTATTTTTATTGTTAGGTTTAGGGTTAAAGTTAGGGTTAAAGTTCGGTTTAGGGTTAGGGTTAGGTTTATGGTTAGGCTTAAGGTTAGGGTTAGGTTTAGGGTTAGGGTTACAGTTAGGGTTAGGTTTAGGGTTAGGGTTCGGGTTAGGGTTAGGGTTAGATTTATTGTAAGGTTTAGGGTTTAGTGTTTAGGGACTAAGGTTTTGGGTTTAGGATTGTTTAAGGTTTAGGGTAGATTAGATTTAGGGTTTAGAGTTTAGTGTTAAGGTTAGGGTTAGGTTTAGGGTTTAGGGTTTAGTGTTCGGATTAGGGTTAAGGTTAGGGTTAGGTTTAGGGTTACGTTTAGGCTCATGGATATTGTTAGGTTTAGGGTTTAGGGTAAAGGTTAGGATTTAGGATTGTTTAAGGTTTAGGGTGGATTATTTTTAGGGTTTAGAGTTTTGTGTTTGGGATATTGTTAGGGTTAGGTTTAGGGTTTAGGGATTACTGTTAGGGTTAGGGTTAGGGTTAGGGTTAAGGTTAGTGTTAGGTTTAGGGTTAGGGTTAGGGTTAGGTTTAGGTTTATTGTTAGGATTAGGGTTAGAGTTAGGATTAGGGTTAGGGTTAGGGTTAGTGTTAGGGTCAGGTTTAGGGTTAGGGTTAGGGTTAGGATTAGGTTTAGTGTTAGTGTTAGGTTTAGGGTTAGGGTTAGGGTTAGTGTTAGGTTTAGTGTTAGGGTTACGTTTAGGGTTAGGGTTAGGGTTAGGATTAGGGGTAGGGTTATGGTAATTGTTAGGTTTAGGGTTTAAGGTTTAGGGTTTAGGATTGTTTAAGGTTTATCGTAACTTAAATTTAGGGTTTACAATTTTGTGTTAGGGTTATGGTTAGTGTTAGGGTTATGGTTAGGGTTAGGTTTAGGGTTCAGGGTTTATGGTTTAGGATTGTTTAAGGTTTAGGGTAGATTAGGTTTAGGATTTAAAGTTTAGTTTTAGGGTTAGGGTTAGGTTTAGGGTTTAGGGTTTAGTGTTAGGATTAGGGTTAGGGTTAAAGTTAGGGTTAGGGTAAGGGTTAGGATTAGGTTTAGGGTTAGGGTTAGTGTTTGGGTTATGGTTAGTGTTAGGATTAGATTTAGGGTTAGGGTTAGGGTTAGGGTTAGATTTAGGGTTAGGTTTAGGTTTATTGTTAGATTTAGGGTTTAGGGTTTAAGGTTTGTGGTTTAGGATTGTTTAAGGTTTAGGGTGGATTAGGTTTAGGGTTTAGAGTTTAGTGTTATGGTTACGGTTAGGGTTAGGGTTAGGTTTAGGGTTAGGGTTTGGGTTAGGGTTAGGGTTAGGTTTAGGGTTAGGGTTATGGTTAGGGTTAAGGTTGTGGTTAGGGTTAGGATTAGGGTTATGGTTAGTGTTAGGATTAGGGTTAGGGTTAAGGTCAGGGTTAGGTTTAGGGTTAGGGTTAGGGTTAGGGATAGATTTAGGATTAGGTTTAGGTTTATTGTTAGATTTAGGGTTTAGGGTTTAAGGTTTATGGTTTAGGATATTTAAGGTTTAGGGTGGATTAGGTTTAGGGTTTAGAGTTTAGTGTTATGGTTAAGGTTAAGATTAGGGTTAGGGTTAGGTTTAGGGTTAACGTTAGTGTTACGGTTAGGGTTAGGGTTAGGGTTACGGTTAGGGTTAGGGTTAGGGTTAGGTTTATGGTTAGGCTTAAGTTTAGGGTTAGGTTTAGGGTTAGGGTTAGGGTTAGGGTTAGGTTTATTGTTAGGTTTAGGGTTTAGTGTTTAGGGTCTAAGGTTTTGGGTTTAGGATTGTTTAAGGTTTAGGGTAGATTAGGTTTAGGGTTTAGAGTTTAGTGTTAAGGTTAGGGTTAGGTTTAGGGTTTAGGGTTTAGTGTTCGGATTAGGGTTAGGGTTAGGGTTAGGTTTAGGGTTACGTTTAGGGTCATGGATATTGTTAGGTTTAGGGTTTAGGATTGTTTAAGGTTTAGGGTGGATTATTTTTAGGGTTTAGAGTTTTGTGTTTGGGATATCATTAGGGTTAGGTTTAGGGTTTAGGGATTACTGTTAGGGTTAGGGTTAGGGTTAGGGTTAAGGTTAGTGTTAGGTTTAGGGTTAGGGTTAGGGTTAGGTTTAGGTTTATTGTTAGGATTAGGGTTAGAGTTAAGATTAAGGTTAGGGTTAGGGTTAGGGTTAGGGTCAGGTTAGGGTTAGGGTTAGGGTTAGGATTAGGTTTAGTGTTAGTGTTAGGTTTATGGTTAGGGTTAGGGTTAGGGTTAGGGTTAGGTTTAGTGTTAGGGTTACGTTTAGGGTTAGGGTTAGGGTTAGGATTAGGGTTAGGGTTATGGTAATTGTTAGGTTTAGGGTTTAAGGTTTAGGGTTTAGGATTGTTTAAGGTTTATCGTAACTTAAATTTAGGGTTTACAATTTAGTGTTAGGGTTATGGTTAGTGTTAGGGTTAGGGTTAGGGTTAGGTTTAGGGTTCAGGGTTTAGGGTTTAGGATTGTTTAAGGTTTAGGGTAGATTAGGTTTAGGATTTAAAGTTTAGTTTTAGGGTTAGGGTTAGGTTTATGGTTTAGGGTTTAGTGTTAGGATTAGGGTTAGGGTTAAAGTTAGGGTTAGGGTAAGGTTTAGGATTAGGTTTAGGGTTAGGGTTAGGGTTAGAGTTAGGGTTAGGGTTAGGATTAGGGTTAGGGTTAAGGTTAGGGGTTAGGGTTAGTGTTAGGGTTAGGGTTATTATTAGGGGGTTAGGTTTAAGTTTAGGATTGGTGTTAGAGTTAGAATTAGAAATAGGGTTAGTGTTAGGATTAGGGTCAGGTTTAGGTTTAGGGTTAGTGTTAGGGTTAGGGTTAGGGTTAGGGTCAGGGAGGGTTGAGGGTTAGGGTTAGGGTTAGGGTTAGATTTAGGGTTAGGTTTAGGTTTATTGTTAGATTTAGGATTTAGGGTCTAAGGTTTATGGTTTAGGATTGTTTAAGGTTTAGGGTGGATTAGGTTTAGGGTTTAGAGTTTAGTGTTATGGTTACGGTTAGGGTTAAGGTTAGGGTTAGGGTTAGGATTAGGGTTAAGGTTAGGGTTAGGATTAGGTTTAGGGTTAAGGTTAGGGTTAGGGTTAGGGTTAGGGTTAGGGTTAGGGTTAGGATTATGGTTAGGGTTAGGGTTAGGGTAAGGGTTAGGGGTTAGGGTTAGGGTTATGGTTATTGTTAGGTTTAGGGTTTAGGGTTTAGTGTTTAGGGTTTAAGGTTTAGGGTTTAGGATTGTTTAAGATTTAGGGTGGTTTAGGTAAAGGGTTTAGGGTTTAGACTTTAGGATTGTTTAAGGTTTAGGGTTGCTTAGTGTATAGAGTTTAGGGTTAAAAGTTTAGGGTTGTTTAGGCTTTAGTGTTTAGGGTTTAGGGTTGTTTATGTTTTAGTGTTTAAGGTTTAGGTTTTAGGGTTGTTTTTGGTTTAGTGTTTAGTGTTGTTTAGGGTATAGTGTTAATGGTTTAGGGTTTAGGGTTATTTAGGGTTTAGTGTTTAAGGTTTAGGGTATAGGGTTGTTTAGGGTTTAGTGTTTAGGGTTGTTTATTGTTTAGTGATTAGGGTTGTTTAGGGTTGTTTAGAGGTTAGTGTTTAGGGTTATTCAGGGTTTATGATTTAGGGTTGTTCAGGGTTTAGGATTTATGGTTGTTCAGGGTTTAGGATTTAGGGATTAAGGTTAAGGGGTTAGGGTTAAGGTTAGGGTTAGGGTTAGGGTTAGGGTTAGGGTTACGGTTAGGGTTAGGGTTAGTGTTAGGGTTAGGGTTAGGGTTAAGGTTAGGGTTAGGGTTAGGGTTAAGGTTATGGTTAGTGTTAGGATTAGGGTTACGGTTAGGGTCAGGTTTAGGTTTAGGGTTAGGGTTAGGGTTAGGGTTAGATTTAGGGTCAGGTTTAGGTTTATTGTTAGATTTAGGGTTTAGGGTTTAAGGTTTATGGTTTAGGATTGTTTAAAGTTTAGGGTGGATTAGGTTTAGGGTTTAGAGTTTAGTGTTATGGTTACGGTTAGTGTTAGGGTTAGGGTTAGGGTTAGGGTTAGGGTTAGGGTTAGGTTAGGGTTAGGGTTTAGGGTTTAGTGTTTAGGGTTTAAGGTTTAGGGTTTAGGATTGTTTAAGAT